>NC_092340.1:195220000-195420000 GCF_046630445.1 Rutidosis leptorrhynchoides
CTACTTCGCCACCCTTTGTTTTACGAATCATCATAACAACCATTAAAACCGCCACCGTTGACACCTTCACTATCCATTAAACCATAAAACTAATACTTATAATTTTGTTTTTTTTCCCTCTGATCATGATGATGGTGACAATAGCGATGAACGACGAGGAAGCAATAAAGATGATGAGGAGTTATTTACTATAAAAAAAAAAACGATAATGATAAAGATCATCATGATACTGTCGCTGCTACTTGATGCCTTTTTATTTCTGTTTCTATTAAATTAGAAGAAGAAGAGGAAATTGATAAATAATACGGGTTACATATATAAAAGTTGGTATTAAATCAGAAGAGATAAAATGGAGGAGTGGTTTGGGTGTGTTTGTGTTAACCTGGTGGTTGCTAGTTCAATCCCAGCTTGCATCATTTTTTGAACAACAAACTGCTCCAGGCTTTAGTAATTGGGCTAAATATGTGGACTGTGATATTGGGCCAAAAATTTGATAGAAGTATTGGGTTTGGAAACAATTAAATGGGCATTATCTTGGGCTCCTTTAATGGACTTCATTATAGGTATAAATATTATTATTGTCATTATTAATTGTATTTGTATTATCAATAATATTATTATTATTGTTATATTATGATTATATATTAAATATCACATAAGTATGATTATTGTTATTATTAGTATTATTAAAAATATCATTATCATTATAATCAAATTATTATAACAATTATTATTAATATTATCATGAGTATTATTACTATATAATTATTAAAATCTTTATCATAACTATCATTAACAGTAAAAAAAAATTAATATTATTATTATTAATATCATTATTATTATCATTAATAGAGTTATTAATATTATTATCTTTATTACTAATATTAAGTAGTATTATTATAATTACTATTTTAACAAACAAATAATATATATATATATATATATATATATATATATATATATATATATATATATATATATATATATATATATATATATATATATATATATATATATATATATATATATATATATATATATATATATATATAAATTTATTCGATTTCAATTATGTGTGTTAATATATATAGAAATGATATAGGTTCGTGAATCCGAGGCCAACCCTACACTTGTTAAATGACGTCATATGTATTTTTACTACAAAATACAGTATGGTGAGTTTCATTTGCTCCCTTTTATATATATTTTTGGGACTGAGAATACATGCGATATTTTTATAAATGTTTATGAAATAGACACAAGTACTTAAAAATATATTCTACGTTGAGTTGTACCACTGGCATACTTCCCTGTAGCTTGGTAACTACTATTTACATGGGTATTGTAAACGCGAATCCTGTTGATAGATCTATCGGGCCTGACAACCCCAACCGGACTGGACGACCAGTATTCAACGGTTGCACAGTACTTCATTTTGTAGGCTACACTTGGTACAGTGTAGTGAGATTTCATAATAAAGGAAATATGCGACGTTGATTAATAGTTAAGTATGGTTACCAAGTGCTCAACCACTTAGAATGCTTTACATACACTTGCGAGTGTATTATGTTTATGATTATGAAATCTTGTGGTCTATTAATATATTGAAATGATTGTTATGATAAATCTATGAACTCACCAACCTTTTGGTTGACACTTTTAAGCATGTTTATTCTCAGGTACGAATTAAGTCTTCCGATGTGCATTTGCTCATCTTAAAGATATTATTTGGAGTCGATCATCGCAATGGGACCAAATGTTGATGACTTCGTCCAGGTGGATAAGGACGGGTCTTTACAGGTGGTATCAGAGCGTTGGTCCTAGCGAACCAGGTCTTGCATTAGTGTGTCTAACTTATAGTTGATAGGATGCATTAGCGAGTCTGGACTTCGACCTCAGCTGCATATTATAAGCATTGTTTATCATTCCTAGTGGAAAATTACCTGCTTATTATTCCTAAGTTTAGACACGACTTCCTGCACTTATTTGATAGATAGTGTACAGATAAATTCATATCTTAGCGTATCTGTTACTGTAGACTTTACTTGTCACGTTTCCTTAAATCCCTTCGTAATCTACGGGATCTTCTGCACTATGTATAGGTATTCTATATAATTAGAATATTATCCGATATCCGAAAATCATTTCATATTGAAAAATCCTTTATTCAATCGTACGTAATGGAACTCACAACTAGTTCAAGTCCCTCGGATTCCGATATGGAGTCCCACTCCAGCCCCAGAAGCAGCGTCACCATAATGAATCAATCAATCAGCCATCCCCAATTCATCTAATGAGTTCGTAGTCTATTTAATCAATGAAGGCGCGAAGAAGGCGATCCCTTTCACCAACCGAATTCACCTTTTGGCGAAGAACCTGAATCACTTACCGGCGAACCTGTTCGAAACACCATTTTCACTCTCGCTGCCAGAATATCTCGCCACGATTATATTCTATCTACAATTCTAAACCTTATTCATCCGCTCGTTCCAACCGACAATCATCCTGGAATAATAGAAGAAGTCAACAAATTTCGCGCTCGAGTTGTAGCTGAAATGTCCCGTTCTTATTGATTAAAAACGTTCCATATTAATTGATTTCGTTGCGAGGTTTTGACCTCTATATGAGACGTTTTTCAAAGACTGCATTCATTTTAAAATAAACCATAACCTTTATTTCATAAATAAAGGTTTAAAAAGCTTTACGTAGATTATCAAATAATGATAATCTAAAATATCCTGTTTACACACGACCATTACATAATGGTTTACAATACAAATATGTTACATCGAAATCAGTTTCTTGAATGCAGTTTTTACACAATATCATACAAACATGGACTCCAAATCTTGTCCTTATTTTAGTATACAACAGCGGAAGCTCTTAATATTCACCTGAGAATAAACATGCTTTAAACGTCAACAAAAATGTTGGTGAGTTATAGGTTTAACCTATATATATCAAATCGTAACAATAGACCACAAGATTTCATATTTCAATACACATCCCATACATAGAGATAAAAATCATTCATATGGTGAACACCTGGTAACCGACATTAACAAGATGCATATATAAGAATATCCCCATCATTCCGGGACACCCTTCGGATATGATATAAATTTCGAAGTACTAAAGCATCCGGTACTTTGGATGGGGTTTGTTAGGCCCAATAGATCTATCTTTAGGATTCGCGTCAATTAGGGTGTCTGTTCCCTAATTCTTAGATTACCAGACTTAATAAAAAGGGGCATATTCGATTTCGATAATTCAACCATAGAATGTAGTTTCACGTACTTGTGTCTATTTTGTAAATCATTTATAAAACCTGCATGTATTCTCATCCCAAAAATATTAGATTTTAAAAGTGGGACTATAACTCACTTTCACAGATTTTTACTTCGTCGGGAAGTAAGACTTGGCCACTGGTTGATTCACGAACCTATAACAATATATACATATATATCAAAGTATGTTCAAAATATATTTACAACACTTTTAATATATTTTGATGTTTTAAGTTTATTAAGTCAGCTGTCCTCGTCAGTAACCTACAACTAGTTGTCCACAGTTAGATGTACAGAAATAAATCGATAAATATTATCTTGAATCAATCCACGACCCAGTGTATACGTATCTCAGTATTGATCACAACTCAAACTATATATATTTTGAAATCAACCTCAACCCTGTATAGCTAACTCCAACATTCACATATAGAGTGTCTATGGTTGTTCCGAAATATATATAGATGTGTCGACATGATAGGTCGAAACATTGTATACGTGTTTATGGTATCTCAAGTTTACATAATATACAATACAAGTTGATTAAGTTATGGTTGGAATAGATTTGTTACCAATTTTCACGTAGCTAAAATGAGAAAAATTATCCAATCTTGTTTTACCCATAACTTCTTCATTTTAAATCCGTTTTGAGTGAATCAAATTGCTATGGTTTCATATTGAACTCTATTTTATGAATCTAAACAGAAAAAGTATAGGTTTATAGTCGGAAAAATAAGTTACAAGTCGTTTTTGTAAAGGTAGTCATTTCAGTCGAAAGAACGATGTCTAGATGACCATTTTAGAAAACATACTTCCACTTTGAGTTTAACCATAATTTTTGGATATAGTTTCATGTTCATAATAAAAATAATTTTCTCAGAATAACAACTTTTAAATCAAAGTTTATCATAGTTTTTAATTAACTAACCCAAAACAGCCCGCGGTGTTACTACGACGGCGTAAATCCGGTTTTACGGTATTTTTCGTGTTTCCAGGTTTTAAATCATTAAGTTAGCATATCATATAGATATAGAACATGTGTTTAGTTGATTTTAAAAGTCAAGTTAGAAGGATTAACTTTTGTTTGCGAACAAGTTTAGAATTAACTAAACTATGTTCTAGTGATTACAAGTTTAAACCTTCGAATAAGATAGCTTTATACGTATGAATCGAATGATGTTATGAACATCATTACTACCTTAAGTTCCTTGGATAAACCTACTGGAAAAGAGAAAAATGGATCTAGCTTCAATGGATCCTTGGATGGCTCGAAGTTCTTGAAGCAGAATCATGACACGAAAACAAGTTCAAGTAAGATCATCACTTGAAATAAGATTGTTATAGTTATAGAAATTGAACAAAGTTTGAATATGATTATTACCTTGTATTAGAATGATAACCTACTGTAAGAAACAAAGATTTCTTGAGGTTGGATGATCACCTTACAAGATTGGAAGTGAGCTAGCAAACTTGAAAGTATTCTTGATTTTATGAAACTAGAACTTTTGGAATTTATGAAGAACACTTAGAACTTGAAGATAGAACTTGAGAGAGATCAATTAGATGAAGAAAATTGAAGAATGAAAGTGTTTGTAGGTGTTTTTGGTCGTTGGTGTATGGATTAGATATAAAGGATATGTAATTTTATTTTCATGTAAATAAGTCATGAATGATTACTCATATTTTTGTAATTTTATGAGATATTTCATGCTAGTTGCCAAATGATGGTTCCCACATGTGTTAGGTGACTCACATGGGCTGCTAAGAGCTGATCATTGGAGTGTATATACCAATAGTACATACATCTAAAAGCTGTGTATTGTACGAGTACGAATACGGGTGCATACGAGTAGAATTGTTGATGAAACTGAACGAGGATGTAATTGTAAGCATTTTTGTTAAGTAGAAGTATTTTGATAAGTGTATTGAAGTCTTTCAAAAGTGTATAAATACATATTAAAACACTACATGTATATACATTTTAACTGAGTCGTTAAGTCATCGTTAGTCGTTACATGTAAGTGTTGTTTTGAAACCTTTAGGTTAACGATCTTGTTAAATGTTGTTAACCCAATGTTTATAATATCAAATGAGATTTTAAATTATTATATTATCATGATATTATCATGTATGAATATCTCTTAATATGATATATATACATTAAATGTCTTTACAACGATAATCGTTACATATATGTCTCGTTTAAAAATCATTAAGTTAGTAGTCTTGTTTTTACATATGTAGTTCATTGTTAATATACTTAATGATATGTTTACTTATCATAGTATCATGTTAACTATATATATATATCCATATATATGTCATCATATAGTTTTTACAAGTTTTAACGTTCGTGAATCACCGGTCAACTTGGGTGGTCAATTGTCTATATGAAACATATTTCAATTAATCAAGTCTTAACAAGTTTGATTGCTTAACATGTTGGAAACATTTAATCATGTAAATATCAATCTCAATTAATATATATAAACATGGAAAAGTTCGGGTCACTACAGTACCTACCCGTTAAATAAATTTCGTCCCGAAATTTTAAGCTGTTGAAGGTGTTGACGAATCTTCTGGAAATAGATGCGGGTATTTCTTCTTCATCTGATCTTCACGCTCCCAGGTGAACTCGGGTCCTCTACGAGCATTCCATCGAACCTTAACAATTGGTATCTTGTTTTGCTTAAGTCTTTTAACCTCACGATCCATTATTTCGACGGGTTCTTCGATGAATTGAAGTTTTTCGTTGATTTGGATTTCATCTAACGGAATAGTGAGATCTTCTTTAGCAAAACATTTCTTTAAATTTGAGACGTGGAAAGTGTTATGTACAGCCGCGAGTTGTTGAGGTAACTCTAGTCGGTAAGCTACTGGTCCGACACGATCAATAATCTTGAATGGTCCAATATACCTTGGATTTAATTTCCCTCGTTTACCAAATCGAACTACGCCTTTCCAAGGTGAAACTTTAAGCATGACCATCTCTCCAATTTCAAATTCTATATCTTTTCTTTTAATGTCAGCGTAGCTCTTTTGTCGACTTTGGGCGGTTTTCAACCGTTGTTGAATTTGGATGATCTTCTCGGTAGTTTCTTGTATAATCTCCGGACCCGTAATCTGTCTATCCCCCACTTCACTCCAACAAATCGGAGACCTGCACTTTCTACCATAAAGTGCTTCAAACGGCGCCATCTCAATGCTTGAATGGTAGCTGTTGTTGTAGGAAAATTCTGCTAACGGTAGATGTCGATCCCAACTGTTTCCAAAATCAATAACACATGCTCGTAGCATGTATTCAAGCGTTTGTATCGTCTTTTCGCTCTGCCCATCAGTTTGTGGATGATAGGCAGTACTCATGTCTAGACGAGTTCCTAATGCTTGCTGTAATGTCTGCCAGAATCTTGAAATAAATCTGCCATCCCTATCAGAGATAATAGAGATTGGTATTCCATGTCTGGAGACGACTTCCTTCAAATACAGTCGTGCTAACTTCTCCATCTTGTCATCTTCTCTTATTGGCAGGAAGTGTGCTGATTTGGTAAGACGATCAACTATTACCCAAATAGTATCAAAACCACTTGCAGTCCTTGGCAATTTAGTGATGAAATCCATGGTAATGTTTTCCCATTTTCATTCCGGGATTTCGGGTTGTTGAAGTAGACCTGATGGTTTCTGATGCTCAGCTTTGACCTTAGAACACGTCAAACATTCTCCTACGTATTTAGCAACATCGGCTTTCATACCCGACCACCAAAAATGTTTCTTGAGATCCTTGTACATCTTCCCCGTTCCAGGATGTATTGAGTATCTGGTTTTATGAGCTTCTCTAAGTACCATTTCTCTCATATCTCCAAATTTTGGTACCCAAATCCTTTCAGCCCTATACCGGGTTCCGTCTTCCTGAATATTAAGATGCTTCTCCGATCCTTTGGGTATTTCATCCTTTAAATTTCCCTCTTTTAAAACTCCTTGTTGCGCCTCCTTTATTTGAGTAGTAAGGTTATTATGAATCATTATATTCATAGATTTTACTCGAATGGGTTCTCTGTCCTTCCTGCTCAAGGCATCGGCTACCACATTTGCCTTCCCCGGGTGGTAACGAATCTCAAAGTCGTAATCATTCAACAATTCAATTCACCTACGCTG
Organism: Rutidosis leptorrhynchoides; assembly: GCF_046630445.1. Lineage (NCBI taxonomy): Eukaryota > Viridiplantae > Streptophyta > Magnoliopsida > Asterales > Asteraceae > Rutidosis > Rutidosis leptorrhynchoides. Next base: position 195,227,440 of record NC_092340.1, read on the forward strand.
CCTCATATTCAGTTGTTTCTGATTAAATATGTGTTGAAGACTTTTGTGGTCGGTATATATAATACTTTTGACCCCATATAAGTAGTGCCTCCAAGTCTTTAATGCAAAAACAACCGCTCCTAATTCCAAATCATGCGTCGTATAATTTTGTTCGTGAATCTTCAATTGTCTAGACGCATAAGCAATCACCTTTGTTCGTTGCATTAATACACAACCGAGACCTTGCTTTGATGCGTCACAATAAATCACAAAATCATCATTCCCTTCAGGCAATGACAATATAGGTGCCGTAGTTAGCTTTTTCTTCAATAACTGAAACGCTTTCTCTTGTTCATCATTCCATTCAAATTTCTTCCCTTTATGCGTTAATGCAGTCAAGGGTTTTGCTATTCTGGAAAAATCTTGGATGAACCTTCTGTAGTAACCAGCTAGTCCTAAAAACTGGCGTATGTGTTTCGGAGTTTTCGGGGTTTCCCACTTTTCAACAGTTTCTATCTTTGCCGGATCCACCTTAATACCTTCTTTGTTCACTATGTGACCGAGGAATTGAACTTCTTCCAACCAAAATGCACACTTTGAAAACTTAGCGTACAATTCTTCCTTCCTCAATACTTCTAACACCTTTCTCAAATGTTCACCGTGTTCTTGGTCATTCTTTGAGTAAATAAGTATGTCATCAATGAAAACAATGACAAACTTGTCAAGGTATGGTCCACACACTCGGTTCATAAGGTCCATGAACACAGCTGGTGCATTAGTTAAACCAAACGGCATGACCATAAACTCGTAATGACCGTAACGTGTTCTGAAAGCAGTCTTTGGAATATCATCTTCTTTCACCCGCATTTGATGATACCCGGAACGTAAGTCAATCTTTGAATAAACAAACGAGCCTTGTAGTTGATCAAATAAGTCATCGATTCTCGGTAGTGGGTAACGGTTCTTGATGGTAAGTTTGTTCAACTCTCGGTAGTCGATACACAACCTGAATGTACCATCTTTCTTCTTGACAAACAAAACAGGAGCTCCCCACGGTGATGTGCTTGGTCGAATGAAACCACGCTCTAAAAGTTCTTGTAATTGGCTTTGTAGTTCTTTCATCTCGCTGGGTGCGAGTCTGTAAGGAGCACGAGCTATTGGTGCAGCTCCTGGTACAAGATCTATTTGAAATTCAACAGATCGATGTGGGGGTAATCCCGGTAATTCTTTCGGAAATACATCGGGAAATTCTTTTGCAATGGGAACATCATTGATGCTCTTTTCTTCAGTTTGTACTTTCTCGACGTGTGCTAGAACAGCATAGCAACCTTTTCTTATTAGTTTTTGTGCCTTCAAATTACTAATAAGATGTAGCTTCGTGTTGCCCTTTTCTCCGTACACCATTAAGGGTTTTCCTTTTTCTCGTATAATGCGAATTGCATTTTTGTAACAGACGACTCTGCTTTCACTTCTTTCAACCAGTCCATACCGATTATCACATCAAAACTCCCTAACTCTACTGGTATCAAATCAATCTTAAATGTTTCGTTAACCAGTTTAATTTCTCGATTTCGACATATATTATCTGCTGAAATTAATTTACCATTTGCTAATTCGAGTAAAAATTTACTATCCAAAGGCGTCAATGGACAACTTAATTTAGCACAAAAATCTCTACTCATATAGCTTCTATCTGCACCCGAATCAAATAAAACGTAAGCAGATTTATTGTCAATAAGAAACGTACCCGTAACAAGCTCCGGGTCTTCCTGTGCCTCTGCCGCATTAATATTGAAAACTCTTCCACGGCCTTGTCCATTCGTGTTCTCCTGATTCGGGCAATTTCTAATAATGTGGCCCGGTTTTCCACATTTATAACAAACTACATTGGCATAACTTGCTCCGACACTACTTGCTCTGCCATTACTCGTTCCGACACCATTTGTTCCTTTTGTTCTATTAACCCCTGGTCCGTAGACCTCACACTTCGCCGCGCTATGACCATTTCTTTTACACTTGTTGCAAAATTTGGTGCAGAACCCCGAGTGATTCTTTTCACACCTTTGGCATAGCTGTTTCTGATTGTTGTTGTTGTTGTGGTTATTATTGTTGTTGGGATGATTGTTGTAGTTGCTGTTGTTGTTGTTGTTGTTGTTGTTGTTGGGCCGTTTGTTGTAGTTGCGATTGATGTTGCGATTGTTGGGATAATTGTTGCGATTATTGTTGTAATTGCTGTTGTTGTTGTATTGGTGATTCTTATCACCGTTTTCCTCCCACTTTCTTTTGACTTGCTTCACATTGGCCTCTTCAGCAGTCTGTTCTTTAATTCTTTCTTCAATCTGGTTCACGAGTTTGTGAGCCATTCTACATGCCTGTTGTATGGAGGCGGGCTCGTGTGAACTTATATCTTCTTGGATTCTTTCCGGTAATCCTTTCACAAACGCGTCGATCTTCTCTTCCTCATCTTCGAATGCTCCCGGACACAATAGGCACAATTCTGTGAATCGTCTTTCGTACGTGGTAATATCAAATCCTTGGGTTCGTAACCCTCTAAGTTCTGTCTTGAGCTTATTGACCTCGGTTCTGGGACGGTACTTCTCGTTCATCAAGTGCTTGAATGCTGACCACGGTAGTGCGTACGCATCGTCTTGTCCCACTTGCTCTAGATAGGTATTCCACCATGTTAACGCAGAACCTGTGAAGGTATGCGTAGCGTACTTTACTTTGTCCTCTTCAGTACACTTACTTATGGCAAACACCGATTCGACCTTCTCGGTCCACCGTTTCAATCCGATCGGTCCTTCGGTTCCATCAAATTCCAAAGGTTTGCAGGTAGTGAATTCTTCGTAGGTGCATCCTACACGATTTCCTGTACTGCTAGATCCAAGGTTATTGTTGGTATGTAGCGCAGCCTGTACTGCGGCTATGTTTGAAGCTAGAAAAGTACGGAATTCCTCTTCATTCATATTCACGGTGTGTCGAGTAGTCGGTGCCATTTCCTTCAAAATAGTTAAATGGAACAAGTTAATCATACAGAATATTAAGAGTAGTTAATAGTATTTCGTAGCATAATATGAACTCATTTATAAAAGCTTTTTCTTCATATTAGCGTTTTATAAGTTTAAATTCGAGTAGTACCTACCCGTTAAGTTCATACTTAGTAGCTAATATACAATTCAACTACTACAATTCTATATGAAAAACTGATTATAATAATATTTCGCGTTCAAACTTTTATACAATATTTTACAAACTTACAATACTGCATATTTTACATAAAGCATGAAATATAGCACAAAATAACTTTGATACAAGATAGTTGTGAAGATAATTCTAGCTAGTACACAAGTCGTTCAGCAAAGGCAATAAAGACACGTAATTTATACGTCCAGAACAAGTCATGCATTCTGGTTTTACTATGACTACTTCCCATCCTTGGTCTTGTGGAACATAACCGTTATGGCCGTTGATAAGACAGCGTGTTGTAACGTCGTCAAAGGGACGAGGGTTACGTAATGTCCAACAGTCCCGTAACAATCTAAAAACCTCATTTCTTACCCCAATTACCGATTCCGTCACTTGTGGAAACGTTTTGTTTAATAGTTGTAGCCCGATGTTCTTGTTCTCACTTTGGTGAGAAGCGAACATTACTAATCCGTAAGCATAACATGCTTCTTTATGTTGCATGTTAGCCGCTTTTTCTAAATCACGAAGTCCAATATTCGGATATATTGAGTCAAAATAATTTCTTAACCCGTTGCGTAAAATAGCATTTGGGTTCCCCGCAATATATGCGTCAAAGTAAACACATCGTAACTTATGGGTTTCCCAATGTGATATCCCCCATCTTTCAAACGAAAGTCTCTTATAAACCAAGACATTCTTGAAACGTTCTTCGAATGTCTTACAAACTGATCTCGCCTTAAATAGTTGTGCCGAGGAATTCTGGCCAACTCTAGACAAGATTTCATCAATCATGTCTCCGGGTAGGTCTCTTAAAATATTGGGTTGTCTATCCATTTTGTGTTTTTAAACTGTAAAATAGACAAGAGTTAGATTCATAAAAAAATACTTATTAATACAAGCAATTTTTACATATATCATAAAGCATAAGCACACTATATTACATATATTACACCACACGAATACAACTATCTTATTCCGACTCACTCGTTTCTTCTTCTTCGGTTTTGGTTCGTTTTGCCAAGTTTCTAGGGATATATGATGTTCCCCTAATACTAACTGTCGTTTTCCACAACGGTTTAGAAAAACCTGGTGGTTTAGAGGTTCCCGGGTCATTGTTACAACTTAAGGACTTCGGGGTTTGACGATACATATAAAGTTCATCGGGGTTGGAATTAGATTTCTCTATTTTTATGCCCTTTCCCTTATTATTTTCTTTTGCCTTTTTAAATTCAGTTGGGGTAATTTCTATAACATCATCAGAATTCTCGTCGGAATCCGATTCATCGGAGAATTTGTAATCCTCCCAATATTTTGCTTCCTTGGCGGAAACACCATTGACCATAATTAACCTTGGTCGGTTAGTTGAGGATTTTCTTTTACTTAACCGTTTTATTATTTCCCCCACCGGTTCTACTTCTTCATCCGGTTCTGATTCTTCTTCCGGTTCCGATTCTTCTTCCGGTTCCGACTCTTCATCCGGTTCCTCTTCGGGAACTTGTGAATCAGTCCACGAATCATTCCAATTTACATTTGACTCTTCATTATTATTAGGTGAGTCAATGGGACTTGTTCTAGAGGTAGACATCTATCACATAATATCAAACGCGTTAAGAGATTAATATATCACATAATATTCACATGTTAAAAATATATAGCTTCCAACAAAATTTGTTAAGCAATCATTTTTCAAGTAAACACGGTCGAAGTCCAGACTCACTAATGCATCCTAACAAACTCGATAAGACACACTAATGCAAAATTCTGGTTCTCTAAGACCAACGCTCGGATACCAACTGAAATGTCCCGTTCTTATTGATTAAAAACGTTCCATATTAATTGATTTCGTTGCGAGGTTTTGACCTCTATATGAGACGTTTTTCAAAGACTGCATTCATTTTAAAACAAACCATAACCTTTATTTCATAAATAAAGGTTTAAAAAGCTTTACGTAGATTATCAAATAATGATAATCTAAAATATCCTGTTTACACACGACCATTACATAATGGTTTACAATACAAATATGTTACATCGAAATCAGTTTCTTGAATGCAGTTTTTACACAATATCATACAAACATGGACTCCAAATCTTGTCCTTATTTTAGTATACAACAGCGGAAGCTCTTAATATTCACCTGAGAATAAACATGCTTTAAACGTCAACAAAAATGTTGGTGAGTTATAGGTTTAACCTATATATATCAAATCGTAACAATAGACCACAAGATTTCATATTTCAATACACATCCCATACATAGAGATAAAAATCATTCATATGGTGAACACCTGGTAACCGACATTAACAAGATGCATATATAAGAATATCCCCATCATTCCGGGACACCCTTCGGATATGATATAAATTTCGAAGTACTAAAGCATCCGGTACTTTGGATGGGGTTTGTTAGGCCCAATAGATCTATCTTTAGGATTCGCGTCAATTAGGGTGTCTGTTCCCTAATTCTTAGATTACCAGACTTAATAAAAAGGGGCATATTCGATTTCGATAATTCAACCATAGAATGTAGTTTCACGTACTTGTGTCTATTTTGTAAATCATTTATAAAACCTGCATGTATTCTCATCCCAAAAATATTAGATTTTAAAAGTGGGACTATAACTCACTTTCACAGATTTTTACTTCGTCGGGAAGTAAGACTTGGCCACTGGTTGATTCACGAACCTATAACAATATATACATATATATCAAAGTATGTTCAAAATATATTTACAACACTTTTAATATATTTTGATGTTTTAAGTTTATTAAGTCAGCTGTCCTCGTCAGTAACCTACAACTAGTTGTCCACAGTTAGATGTACAGAAATAAATCGATAAATATTATCTTGAATCAATCCACGACCCAGTGTATACGTATCTCAGTATTGATCACAACTCAAACTATATATATTTTGAAATCAACCTCAACCCTGTATAGCTAACTCCAACATTCACATATAGAGTGTCTATGGTTGTTCCGAAATATATATAGATGTGTCGACATGATAGGTCAAAACATTGTATACGTGTTTATGGTATCTCAAAATTACATAATATACAATACAAGTTGATTAAGTTATGGTTGGAATAGATTTGTTACCAATTTTCACGTAGCTAAAATGAGAAAAATTATCCAATCTTGTTTTACCCATAACTTCTTCATTTTAAATCCGTTTTGAGTGAATCAAATTGCTATGGTTTCATATTGAACTCTATTTTATGAATCTAAACATAAAAAGTATAGGTTTATAGTCAGAAAAATAAGTTACAAGTCGTTTTTGTAAAGGTAGTCATTTCAGTCGAAAGAACGACGTCTAGATGACCATTTTAGAAAACATACTTCCACTTTGAGTTTAACCATAATTTTTGGATATAGTTTCATGTTCATAATAAAAATCATTTTCTCAGAATAACAACTTTTAAATCAAAGTTTATCATAGTTTTTAATTAACTAACCCAAAACAGCCCGCGGTGTTACTACGACGGCGTAAATCCGGTTTTACGGTGTTTTTCGTGTTTCCAGGTTTTAAATCATTAAGTTAGCATATCATATAGATATAGAACATGTGTTTAGTTGATTTTAAAAGTCAAGTTAGAAGGATTAACTTTTGTTTGCGAACAAGTTTAGAATTAACTAAACTATGTTCTAGTGATTACAAGTTTAAACCTTCGAATAAGATAGCTTTATATGTATGAATCGAATGATGTTATGAACATCATTACTACCTTAAGTTCCTTGGATAAACCTACTGGAAAAGAGAAAAATGGATCTAGCTTCAATGGATCCTTGGATGGCTCGAAGTTCTTGAAGCAGAATCATGACACGAAAAAAGTTCAAGTAAGATCATCACTTGAAATAAGATTGTTATAGTTATAGAAATTGAACCAAAGTTTGAATATGATTATTACCTTGTATTAGAATGATAACCTACTGTAAGAAACAAAGATTTCTTGAGGTTGGATGATCACCTTACAAGATTGGAAGTGAGCTAGCAAACTTGAAAGTATTCTTGATTTTATGTAACTAGAACTTTTGGAATTTATGAAGAACACTTAGAACTTGAAGATAGAACTTGAGAGAGATCAATTAGATGAAGAAAATTGAAGAATGAAAGTGTTTGTAGGTGTTTTTGGTCGTTGGTGTATGGATTAGATATAAAGGATATGTAATTTTGTTTTCATGTAAATAAGTCATGAATGATTACTCATATTTTTGTAATTTTATGAGATATTTTATGCTAGTTGCCAAATGATGGTTCCCACATGTGTTAGGTGACTCACATGGGCTGCTAAGAGCTGATCATTGGAGTGTATATACCAATAGTACATACATCTAAAAGCTGTGTATTGTACGAGTACGAATACGGGTGCATACGAGTAGAATTGTTGATGAAACTGAACGAGGATGTAATTGTAAGCATTTTTGTTAAGTAGAAGTATTTTGATAAGTGTATTGAAGTCTTTCAAAAGTGTATAAATACATATTAAAACACTACATGTATATACATTTTAACTGAGTCGTTAAGTCATCGTTAGTCGTTACATGTAAGTGTTGTTTTGAAACCTTTAGGTTAACGATCTTGTTAAATGTTGTTAACCCAATGTTTATAATATCAAATGAGATTTTAAATTATTATATTATCATGATATTATCATGTATGAATATCTCTTAATATGATATATATACATTAAATGTCTTTACAACGATAATCGTTACATATATGTCTCGTTTAAAAATCATTAAGTTAGTAGTCTTGTTTTTACATATGTAGTTCATTGTTAATATACTTAATGATATGTTTACTTATCATAGTATCATGTTAACTATATATATATCCATATATATGTCATCATATAGTTTTTACAAGTTTTAACGTTCGTGAATCACCGGTCAACTTGGGTGGTCAATTGTCTATATGAAACATATTTCAATTAATCAAGTCTTAACAAGTTTGATTGCTTAACATGTTGGAAACATTTAATCATGTAAATATCAATCTCAATTAATATATATAAACATGGAAAAGTTCGGGTCACTACAGTAGCTTTGGAAAATATGGTGCAGAACCTACCAGCTTCAGCAACATCACCGGCACCAACCGTACCACCAACATCAACACCAGTAACACCAACAACCTAAGTTTCATCATTTCATGCCTCAACATCTCATTCTGTACCTCGAGTATAATCATCATTCTACATGACGTTCTACATCATTTATCTTCGTTCGACATGGCGATTATGTAATCTCTAATGTTTTAGAGATTAAATATTCTTGTTCTAACGGTAAATCAAATGGGTTTAATATCATATTAACTCATAAAATCCATGATTACATGTGAAGAAAATATATATGTATGTATATTTTCATAAAGATTGTAATTAAAAATTCTTTCGTACAAACTGTTAATGGTGAAAATATTTTAACGGGTAGGTAATACCCGAGGAATATTTAGATTTCACATTAATAAGTTGCACTGTACATTCTTCGACTCTGATTCAACAGTCAGTCACTATTCTACTTATATCCATAGATATACGTATCCGTTCATCACAGAATCCATTTTCGTTCAATTTCATATTTGGATTTTGACCTAATAGAATCCAACAAGTGGCATAATGAAGAAAACATCGGACAAAGTAAAATTTGTTAGAAACAAACGAACTAACTAATTGAAATATTGTTAAGAATCCACGCTAACTGTTCCTAGCTAACTGGTTACATTTTATTTATCGCAATTTAATTATCGCAATTTACATTCTCGCAATTTATATTCTCGCAATTTACATTCTCGCAATTTACATTCTCGCAATTTTATTTATCGTCATTTAATTTCTGTATTTATTTTACGCACTTTAAATAACGGGACACGTATACAAGGTTTTGACATATCATATTGACCCATCTATATATTTATCTTGGAACAACCATAGACACTCTATATGCAAATGACGGAGTTAGCTATACAGGGTTGAGGTTAATTCCAAAAAATATATATATAGTTTGAGTTGTGATCAATACTGAGACCGGTACACGGGTCACGATACGTATTAATTAATTCGAATATAATATATTAAACTATATATGAATTACTGGACTGTTAACTGTGGACTATCGACTGTGGACTAATAATAATGGACAATTAAAATGAATTAAAATATTGATTATAACATATGAAACTAAACATTTCTTCAAGTTTGCCACTTGATTTTCATCTTAAACCTCATTTGAATCTTAACGATTCCAATCCATGTTCAATTCTTTCATGATTCTTGAAAACACCTCGATCGAGAGGACGAACCAGCCGCACTTCATCTACGGAAGAAAAGATTGATGCATATAGTTATGCACCTGAAAACACTCGAAAACCTGAGTAAACGTTTAACACGTATCTGTTCTAATTCCTTTGACATTGTTATTACCGATGATCACCTTGCAATTCCTTTCCAAATTAGCCAATTTTGTCACAGCTCCAGCAAGTTGATTTTGACTTCTCGTTCAAAACAACCTTATTATAACCTCAAAATATATACGTGCTTATTTATTGTTACTAGAGAACCTTTTATATTCCACCATACTACCATCAGCGTTACATCCTAAAAGAAACTGTCTGAGTTTCTATATTCTTTAAAATACGAATTTAAAATATGAATGATTTTGAAGTAGTGTTGGGAACTGATGCATGAGTTAGTATAATATAATGACACTTGGCCAACGTCATTATATTACAGTAAGTCATGCTAAATTTCTAATGGAACGTGATGATGATTTACAGATCATACCTCATCATGTGCCATGTTACACGACTCTTTCATTCTAATTAATCTCTAAACATATTCCTTTTTGATTAAAAGATTTCTTTAAATTCCTTGAATTCTGAAAATCAACCTTGATTATGTCAGAAGTTAAGACAAACCTCTAATCACTTCATTTCACTATTTTGTGATAGCTTCATTCGTACGCTTCGAGTAATCGAATCGTTTTATCTATAATGATAAAACACTATTTATCCACTCATATTCGTCATGAAAACATACTTATTGTCAACCATGACGATCTCTAACAAATTTCGGGGACGAAATTTCTTTAACGGGTAGGTACTGTAATGACCCGAAAATTTTCGATCAAATTTAAACTTTAAACTTTATATGATTCCGACACGATAAGCACAGTCTGTAATGTTGAAGTCTCAAAAACTTAGAATTATGTTCATGTATACATTTGACCTTTGAACTATTTATATGGATTCATTTGACCCTTGACAATTCCTGACGACTCACAATAAGATTACTTGTAAATATGTATGCATATTTAAAATGAAATATTATATATTGTAAATGTTAGAGTTAATTATGTAAACTAATAATAAAAGTTATTATTTAAAATATATCTATATACATAAATGAAGTATATTAAATATATATATGTGGTTTCGAATTTAATTAGTAAACGACAAGGACACTCAGTTATCATCTCATCGATATTAAACGAGTTAAAAATGAACTTATGTGATTTTAGGATAAACGGTGATCCGAAAATAGGTTGTATCAATTTTAGCTTTATTAAAAATATATTTAGAATCTATTTTATTAATTTTAAAAAAAATATTAAATTTTTTTAGTTGAGATCGAGCTCGAATGATAGGTCAATTTTTATGAATGATATTAAATAAGTTTAAGACTCAAACTTATGAGAATTTGGAATTAAATATTGATCTATAATTAAGTTATGTAAAGTTTAGAGTTATTAAAAATATTTTTTTACTTTGATGAGTTGAATTTTAACACTCCGTACAGATTACTTGGAATTAAGAATAAATATTAGGCACACCTTTTTGACCAGGTTTCAAACCGGTAATGAGTGAAATAATTAAATATATTTAATCTAAAAATTTAGGATTTTTAGGAACACTTTTATACGTCAACTGTTTAGCAATGGACACGATATAGTACTCCGCGAACTAAAAAAATAAATCAAAGTGTCGGCAGGCTCCTTTCTTTCACATGTCAAATTACTTATATCATAACTACATATTAAATTAAATATTAAATATTAAATTAAATAAAATAATCTAAGTTCTATATAAGTACACATATACATTCTTGAAGAACGCCACATCACCATTACACCACCACCACCACCTGATATCTTGTAGTCATGAACCACTAAGTCACCCATCACCACAACTATCGGTCACCGTCATGCCACTTTAGGTCCATCAATCCACCACCCCAAAGCGAAGTCCATAAAAACTATATTTTTTTTTTGTTTCATGTGTTGCTTGATAAATCACCATTCAAAACTATCATTTGTTGTTACTACTTACTTTTTTTCTGTTCTTATCACCACCGTCGCCATTATCTTTCACCACCATAACCCGCCACCACCTTCGTGACTCCATTAAATCACTTTTCTTCACCTTCTTCGTGAACCCACAACTTCACCAAAGAATCATCACCAAGAACAACCACGACCTCCATCATTAGAACACCCTGGTTTGATGTTTCTATTTTGAATAACCATCACCATGATCATGTTTGTCGTGCTACTTCGCCACCCTTTGTTTTACGGATCATCATAACAACCATTAAAACCGCCACCGTTGACACCTTCACTATCCATTAAACCATAAAACTAATACTTATAATTTTGTTTTTTTTCCCTCTGATCATCATGATGATGGTGACAATAGCGATGAACGACGAGGAAGAAATAAAGATGATGAGGAGTTATTTACTATAAAAAAACGATAATGATAAAGATCATCATGATACTATCGCTGCTACTTGATGCCTTTTTATTTCTGTTTCTATTAAATTAGGAGAAGAGGAAATCGATAAATAATACGGGTTACATATATAAAAGTTGGTATTAAATCAGAAGAGATAAAATGGAGGAGTGGTTTGGGTGTGTTTGTGTTAACCTGGTGGTTGCGAGTTCAATCCCAGCTTGCATCATTTTTTTAACAACAAACTGCTCCAGGCTTTAGTAATTGGGCTAAATATGTGGACTGTGATATTGGGCCGAAAATTTGATAGAAGTATTGGGTTTGGAAACAATTAAATGGGCATTATCTTGGGCTCCTTTAATGGACTTCATTATAGGTATAAATATTATTATTGTCATTATTAATTGTATTTGTATTATCAATAATATTATTATTATTGTTATATTATGATTATATATTAAATATCACATAAGTATGATTATTGTTATTATTAGTATTATTAAAAATATCATTATCATTATAATCAAATTATTATAACTATTATTATTAATATTATCATGAGTATTATTACTATATAATTATTAAAATCTTTATCATAACTATCATTAACAGTAAAAAAAAAATTAATATTATTATTATTAATATCATTATTATTATCATTAATAGAGTTATTAATATTATTATCTTTATTACTAATATTAAGTAGTATTATTATTATTCTTACCATTACCAATATTAATTTAATATTATTATAATTACTATTTTAACAAAAAAATAATATATATATATATATATATATATATATATATATATATATATATATATATATATATATATATATATATATATATATATATATATATATATATATATATATATATATATATATATATATATATATATATTATCTTTATTACTAATATTAAGTAGTATTATTATTATTCTTACCATTACCAATATTAATTTAGTATTATTATAATTACTATTTTAACAAACAAATAATATATATATATATATATATATATATATATATATATATATATATATATATATATATATATATATATAATGTATATATATAAATTTATTGGATTTCAATTATGTGTGTTAATATATATAGAAATGATATAGGTTCGTGAATCCGAGGCCAAAATACAGTATGGTGAGTCACCTAACACTTGTTAAATGACGTCATATGTATTTTTACTACAAAATACAGTATGGTGAGTTTCATTTTCTCCCTTTTATATATATTTTTGGGACTGAGAATACATGCGATATTTTTATAAATGTTTACGAAATAGACACAAGTACTTAAAAATATATTCTACGTTGAGTTGTACCACTGGCATACTTCCCTGTAGCTTGGTAACTACTATTTACATGGGTATTGTAAACGCGAATCCTGTTGATAGATCTATCGGGCCTGACAACCCCAACCGGACTGGACGACCAGTATTCAACGGTTGCACAGTACTTCGTTTTGTAGGCTACACTTTGTACAGTGTAGTGAGATTTCATAATAAAGGGAATATGCGACGTTGATTAATAGTTAAGTATGGTTACCAAGTGCTCAACCACTTAGAATGCTTTACATACACTTGCGAGTGTATTATGTTTATGATTATGAAATCTTGTGGTCTATTAATATATTGAAATGATTGTTATGATAAACCTATGAACTCACCAACCTTTTGGTTGACACTTTTAACCATGTTTATTCTCAGGTATGAATCAAGTCTTCCGCTGTGCATTTGCTCATCTTAAAGATATTATTTGGAGTCGATCATCACAATGGGACCAAATGTTGATGACTTCGTCCAGGTGGATAAGGACGGGTCTTTACATTAAGACTTGTTTAATTGAAATATGTTTCATATAGACAATTGACCACCCAAGTTGACCGGTGATTCACGAACGTTAAAACTTGTAAAAACTATATGATGACATATATATGGATATATATATAGTTAACATGATACTATGATAAGTAAACATATCATTAAGTATATTAACAATGAACTACATATGTAAAAACAAGACTACTAACTTAATGATTTTTAAACGAGACATATATGTAACGATTATCGTTGTAAAGACATTTAATGTATATATATCATATTAAGAGATATTCATACATGATAATATCATGATAATATAATAATTTAAAATCTCATTTGATATTATAAACATTGGGTTAACAACATTTAACAAGATCGTTAACCTAAAGGTTTCAAAACAACACTTACATGTAACGACTAACGATGACTTAACGACTCAGTTAAAATGTATATACATGTAGTGTTTTAATATGTATTTATATACTTTTGAAAGACTTCAATACACTTATCAAAATACTTCTACTTAACAAAAATGCTTACAATTACATCCTCGTTCAGTTTCATCAACAATTCTACTCGTATGCACCCGTATTCGTACTCGTACAATACACAGCTTTTAGATGTATGTACTATTGGTATATACACTCCAATGATCAGCTCTTAGCAGACCATGTGAGTCACCTAACACATGTGGGAACCATCATTTAGAAACTAGCATGAAATATCTCATAAAATTACAAAAATATGAGTAATCATTCATGACTTATTTACATGAAAACAAAATTACATATCCTTTATATCTAATCCATACACCAACGACCAAAAACACCTACAAACACTTTCATTCTTCAATTTTCTTCATCTAATTGATCTCTCTCAAGTTCTATCTTCAAGTTCTAAGTGTTCTTCATATATTCTACAAGTTCTAGTTACATAAAATCAAGAATACTTTCAAGTTTGCTAGCTCACTTCCAATCTTGTAAGGTGATCATCCAACCTCAAGAAATCTTTGTTTCTTACAGTAGGTTATCATTCTAATACAAGGTAATAATCATATTCAAACTTTGGTTCAATTTATATAACTATAACAATCTTATTTCAAGTGATGATCTTACTTGAACTTGTTTTCGTGTCATGATTCTGCTTCAAGAACTTCGAGCCATCCAAGGATCCGTTGAAGCTAGATCCATTTTTTTCTTTTCCAGTAGGTTTATCCAAGGAACTTAAGGTAGTAATGATGTTCATAACATCATTCGATTCATATATATAAAGCTATCTTATTCGAAGGTTTAAACTTGTAATCACTAGAACATAGTTTAGTTAATTCTAAACTTGTTCGCAAACAAAAGTTAATCTTTCTAACTTGACTTTTAAAATCAACTAAACACATGTTCTATATCTATATGATATGCTAACTTAATGATTTAAAACCTGGAAACACGAAAAACACCGTAAAACCAGATTTACGCCGTCGTAGTAACACCGTGGGCTGTTTTGGGTTAGTTAATTAAAAACTATGATAAACTTTGATTTAAAAGTTGTTATTCTGAGAAAATGATTTTTATTATGAACATGAAACTATATCCAAAAATTATGGTTAAACTCAAAGTGGAAGTATGTTTTCTAAAATGGTCATCTAGACGTCGTTCTTTCGACTGAAATGACTACCTTTACAAAAACGACTTGTAACTTATTTTTCTGACTATAAACCTATACTTTTTTTGTTTAGATTCATAAAATAGAGTTCAATATGAAACCATAGCAATTTGATTCACTCAAAACGGATTTAAAATGAAGAAGTTATGGGTAAAACAAGATTGGATAATTTTTCTCATTTTAGCTACGTGAAAATTGGTAACAAATCTATTCCAACCATAACTTAATCAAATTGTATTGTATATTATGTAATCTTGAGATACCATAGACACGTATTCAATGTTTCGACCTATCATGTCGACACATCTATATATATTTCGGAACAACCATAGACACTCTATATGTGAATGTTGGAGTTAGCTATACAGGGTTGAGGTTGATTCCAAAATATATATAGTTTGAGTTGTGATCAATACTGAGATATGTATACACTGGGTCGTGGATTGATTCAAGATAATATATATCGATTTATTTCTGTACATCTAACTGTGGACAACTAGTTGTAGGTTACTAACGAGGACAGCTGACTTAATAAACTTAAAACATCAAAATGTATTAAAAGTGTCGTAAATATATTTTGAACATACTTTGATATATATGTACATATTTGTTATAGGTTCGTAAATTGACCAGTGGCCAAGTCTTACTTCCCGATGAAGTAAAAATCTGTGAAAGTGAGTTATAGTCCCACTTTTAAAATCTAATATTTTTGGGATGAGAATACATGCAGGTTTTATAAATGATTTACAAAATAGACACAAGTACATGAAACTACATTCTATGGTTGAATTATCGAAATCGAATATGCCCCTTTTTATTAAGTCTGGTAATCTAAGAATTAGGGAATAGACACCCTAATTGACGCGAATCCTAAAGATAGATCTATTGGGCCTAACAAACCCCATCCAAAGTACCGGATGCTTTAGTACTTCGAAATTTATATCATATCCGAAGGGTGTCCCGGAATGATGGGGATATTCTTATATATGCATCTTGTTAATGTCGATTACCAGGTGTTCACCATATGAATAATTTTTATCTCTATGTATGGGATGTATATTGAAATATGAAATCTTGTGGTCTATTGTTACGATTTGATATATATAGGTTAAACCTATAACTCACCAACATTTTTGTTGACGTTTTAAGCATGTTTATTCTCAGGTGATTATTAAGAGCTTCCGCTGTCGCATACTTAAATAAGGACGAGATTTGGAGTCCATGCTTGTATGATATTGTGTAAAAACTACATTCAAGAAACTTATTTTGTTGTAACATATTTGTATTGTAAACCATTATGTAATGGTCGTGTGTAAATAGGATATTTTAGATTATCATTATTTGATAATCTACGTAAAACTTTTTAAACCTTTATTGATGAAATAAAGGTTATGGTTTGTTTTAAAAAGAATGCAGTCTTTGAAAAACGTCTCATATAGAGGTCAAAACCTCGCAACGAAATCAATTAATATGGAACGTTTTTAATCAATAAGAACGGGACATTTCAGTTGGTATCCGAGCGTTGGTCTTAGAGAACCAGAATTTTGCATTAGTGTGTCTTATCGAGTTTGTTAGGATGCATTAGTGAGTCTGGACTTCGACCGTGTTTACTTGAAAAATGATTGCTTAACAAATTTTGTTGGAAACTATATATTTTTAACATGTGAATATTATGTGATATATTAATCTCTTAACGCGTTTGATATTATGTGATAGATGTCTACCTCTAGAATAAGTCCCATTGACTCACCTAATAATAATGAAGAGTCAAATATAAATTGGAATGATTCGTAGACTGATTCACAAGTTCCCGAAGAGGAACCGGAAGAAGAGTCGGAACCGAAAGAAGAATCGGAACCGGAAGAAGAATCGGAACCAGATGAAGAAATAGAACCGGTGGGGGAAATAATAAAACGGTTAAGTAAAAGAAAATCCTCAACCAACCGACCAAGGTTAATTATGGTCAATGGTGTTTTCGCCAAGGAAGCAAAATATTGGGAGGATTACCAATTCTCCGATGAATCGGATTCTGACGAGAATTCCGATGATGTTATAGAAATTACCCCAACTGAATTTAAAAAGGCAAAAGAAAATAATAAGGGAAAGGGCATAAAAATAGAGAAATCTAATTCCAACCCCGATGAACTTTATATGTATCGTCAACCCCCGAAGTCCTTAAGTTGTAACAATGACCCGGGAACCTCTAAACCACCAGGTTTTTCTAAACCAATGTGGAAAACGACGGCTCGTATTAGGGGAACATCATATATCCCTAGAAACTTGGCAAAACGAACCAAAACCGAAGAAGAAGAAACAAGCGAGTCGGAATAAGATAGTTGTATTCGTGTGGTGTAATATATGTAATATAGTGTGCTTATGCTTTATGTTATATGTAAAAATTGCTTGTATTAATAAGTATTTTTTTTATGAATCTAACTCTTGTCTATTTTACAGTATAAAAACACAAAATGGATAGACAACCCAATATTTTAAGAGACCTACCCGGAGACATGATTGATGAAATCTTGTCTAGAGTCGGTCAGAATTCTTCGGCACAACTATTTAAGGCGAGATCAGTTTGTAAGACATTCGAAGAACGTTCCAAGAATGCCTTGGTTTATAAAAGGCTTTCATTCGAAAGATGGGGGATATCACATTGGGAAATCCATAAGTTACGATGTGTTTACTTTGACGCATATATTGCGGGGAACCCAAATGCTATTTTACGCAATGGGTTAAGAAATTATTTTGACTCATTATATCCGAATATTGGACTTCGTGATTTAGAAAAAGCGGCTAACATGCAACATAAAGAAGCATGTTATGCTTACGGATTAGTAATGTTCGCTTCTCACCAAAGTGAGAACAAGAACATCGGGCTACAACTATTAAACAAAACGTTCCCACAAGTGACGGAGCCGGTAATTGGGGTAAGAAATGAGGTTTTTAGATTGTTACGGGACTGTTGGACATTACGTAACCCTCGTCACTTTGACGACGTTACAACACGCTGTCTTATCAACGGCCATAACGGTTATGTTCTACAAGACCAAGGATGGGAAGTAGTCCTAGTAAAACCAGAATGCATGACTTGTTTATGGACGTATGAATTACATGTCTTTATTGCCTTTGCTGAACGACTTGTGTACTAGCTAGAATTATCTTCACAACCATCTTGTATCAAATTTATTGTGTGCTATATTTCATGCTATATGTAAAATAAGCGGTATTGTAAGTTTGTAAAATATTGTGTAAAAGTTTGAACGCGAAATATTATTATAATCAGTTTTTCATATAGAATTGTAGTAGTTGAATTGTATATTAGCTACTAAGTATGAACTTAACGGGTAGGTACTACCCGAATTTAAACTTATAAAACGATAATATGAAGAAAAAGCTTTTATAAATGAGTTCATATTGTAGTGACCCGAACTTTTCCATGTTTATATATATTAATTGAGATTGATATTTACATGATTAAATGTTTCCAACATGTTAAGCAATCAAATTTGTTAAGACTTGATTAATTGAAATATGTTTCATATAGACAATTGACCACCCAAGTTGACCGGTGATTCACGAACGTTAAAACTTGTAAAAACTATATGATGACATATATATGGATATATATATAGTTAACATGATACTATGATAAGTAAATATATCATTAAGTATATTAACAATGAACTACATATGTAAAAACAAGACTACTAACTTAATGATTTTTAAACGAGACATATATGTAACGATTATCGTTGTAAAGACATTTAATGTATATATATCATATTAAGAGATATTCATACATGATAATATCATGATAATATAATAATTTAAAATCTCATTTGATATTATAAACATTGGGTTAACAACATTTAACAAGATCGTTAACCTAAAGGTTTCAAAACAACACTTACATGTAACGACTAACGATGACTTAACGACTCAGTTAAAATGTATATACATGTAGTGTTTTAATATGTATTTATACACTTTTGAAAGACTTGAATACACTTATCAAAATACTTCTACTTAACAAAAATGCTTACAATTACATCCTCGTTCAGTTCCATCAACAATTCTACTCGTATGCACCCGTATTCGTACTCGTACAATACACAGCTTTTAGATGTATGTACTATTGGTATATACACTCCAATGATCAGCTCTTAGCAGCCCATGTGAGTCACCTAACACATGTGAGAACCATCATTTGGCAACTAGCATGAAATATCTCATAAAATTACAAAAATATGAGTAATCATTCATGACTTATTTACATGAAAACAAAATTACATATCCTTTATATCTAATCCATACACCAATGACCAAAAACACCTACAAACACTTTCATTCTTCAATTTTCTTCATCTAATTGATCTCTCTCAAGTTCTATCTTCAAGTTCTAAGTGTTCTTCATAAATTCCAAAAGTTCTAGTTTCATAAAATCAAGAATACTTTCAAGTTTGCTAGCTCACTTCCAATCTTGTAAGGTGATCATCCAACCTCAAGAAATCTTTGTTTCTTACAGTAGGTTATCATTCTAATACAAGGTAATAATCATATTCAAACTTTGGTTCAATTTCTATAACTATAACAATCTTATTTCAAGTGATGATCTTACTTGAACTTGTTTTCGTGTCATGATTCTGCTTCAAGAACTTCGAGCCATCCAAGGATCCATTGAAGCTAGATCCATTTTTCTCTTTTCCAGTAGGTTTATCCAAGGAACTTAAGGTAGTAATGATGTTCATAACATCATTCGATTCATACATATAAAGCTATCTTATTCGAAGGTTTAAACTTGTAATCACTAGAACATAGTTTAGTTAATTCTAAACTTGTTCGCAAACAAAAGTTAATCCTTCTAACTTAACTTTTAAAATCAACTAAACACATGTTCTATATCTATATGATATGCTAACTTAATGATTTAAAACCTGGAAACACGAAAAACACCGTAAAACCGGATTTACGCCGTCGTAGTAACACCGCGGGCTGTTTTGGGTTAGTTAATTAAAAACTATGATAAACTTTGATTTAAAAGTTGTTATTCTAAGATAATGATTTTTATTATGAACATGAAACTATATCCAAAAATTATGGTTAAACTCAAAGTGGAAGTATGTTTTCTAAAATGGTCATCTAGACGTCGTTCTTTCGACTAAAATGACTACCTTTACAAAAATGACTTGTAACTTATTTTTCCGACTATAAACCTATACTTTTTCTATTTAGATTCATAAAATAGAGTTCAATATGAAACCATAGCAATTTGATTCACTCAAAACAGATTTAAAATGAAGAAGTTATGGGTAAAACAAGATTGGATAATTTTTCTCATTTTAGCTACGTGAAAATTGGTAACAAATCTATTCCAACCATAACTTAATCAACTTGTATTGTATATTATGTAATCTTGAGATACCATAGACACGTATACAATGTTTCGACCTATCATGTCGAGACATCTATATATATTTCGGAACAACCATAGACACTCTATATGTGAATGTTGGAGTTAGCTATACAGGGTTGTGGTTGATTCCAAAATATATATAGTTTGAGTTGTGATCAATACTGAGATACGTATACACTGGGTCGTGGATTGATTCAAGATAATATTTATCGATTTATTTCTGTACATCTAACTGTGGACAACTAGTTGTAGGTTACTAACGAGGACACCTGACTTAATAAACTTAAAACATCAAAAGATATTAAAAGTGTTGTAAATATATTTTAAACATACTTTGATATATATGTATATATTGTTATAGGTTCGTGAATCAACCAGTGGCCAAGTCTTACTTCCCGACGAAGTAAAAATCTGTGAAAGTGAGTTATAGTCCCACTTTTAAAATCTAATATTTTTGGGATGAGAATACATGCAGGTTTTATAAATGATTTACAAAATAGACACAAGTACGTGAAACTACATTCTATGGTTGAATTATCGAAATCGAATATGCCCTTTTTTATTAAGTCTGGTAATCTAAGAATTAGGGAACAGACACCCTAATTGACGCGAATCCTAAAGATAGATCTATTGGGCCTAACAAACCCCATCCAAAGTACCGGATGCTTTAGTACTTCAAAATTTATATCATATCCGAAGGGTGTCCTGGAATGATGGGGATATTCTTATATATGCATCTTGTTAATGTCGGTTACCAGGTGTTCACCATATGAATGATTTTTATCTCTATGTATGGGATGTGTATTGAAATATGAAATCTTGTGGTCTATTGTTACGATTTGATACATATAGGTTAAACCTATAACTCACCAACATTTTTGTTGACGTTTAAAGCATGTTTATTCTCAGGTGAATACTAAGAGCTTCTGCTGTTGCATACTAAAATAAGGACAAGATTTGGAGTCCATGTTTGTATGATATTGTGTAAAAACTGCACTCAAGAAACTGATTTCGATGTAACATATTTGTATTGTAAACCATTATGTAATGGTCGTGTGTAAACAGGATATTTTAGATTATCATTATTTGATAATCTACGTAAAGCTTTTAAACCTTTATTTATGAAATAAAGGTTATGGTTTGTTTTAAAAATGAATGCAGTCTTTGAAAAACGTCTCATATAGAGGTCAAAACCTCGCAACGAAATCAATTAATATGGAACGTTTTTAATCAATAAGAACGGGACATTTCACATATTATGCTACGAAATACTATTAACTACTCTTAATATTCTGTATGATTAACTTGTTCCATTTGACTATTTTGAAGGAAATGGCACCGACTACTTGACACACCGTGAATATGAATGAAGAGGAATTCCGTACTTTTCTAGCTTCAAACATAGCCGCAGTACAGGCTGCGCTACATACCAACAATAACCTTGGATCTAGCAGTACAAGAAATCGTGTAGGATGCACCTACAAAGAATTCACTGCCTGCAAACCTTTGGAATTTGATGGAACCGAAGGACCGATCGGATTGAAACGGTGGACCGAGAAGGTCGAATCTGTGATGACCCGGGAATTTCCGACCAAATTTAAACTTAATCTTTATTGATTTCGACACGATAAGCAAAGTCTGTTAAACCAAGTCTTAAAAATTTTAAACTATTTACAGAAATTCATTTGACCTTTGACTATTCCCGACGATTCACGAACGACTATTTGTAAATAGATAGATATATATTTAAATATGTATATATAGAGATATAATTATATTTTAATTTGATCATAATTTGAAATAAAATATGATGTAATGAGAAATTTTATTAAATACAAATATATATAGATATGTGTATGTATATATACATGAATATAAATTTTTAAAAATATAAAATTGAATATTAGATCTATTTGAAGATATTTATATATATTAATATATTTAGTAATATAATAAAACCTGGTCTTAAAAATGTATTAGTATAGTATATTGAATATAATTAATTTCGAGCTTAATTTGTCAAAGTTTGTATTACCCGGTTAACATTTCATTAGCGTTCATATAGATTTAACATGAGTTTATGAAGTGTTAAAATAAAAGTTGGAGTGTAAATTGATTAAGGAGATTCAAGATTTATTAAAAATATTTTTATCTTTTTAAGTTGAAATATTAGTACTCCGTACATATAAATTGGAACAGAAAATAAATATTTATCGAACCTTTTGAACAGGTTTCAAACAGTTAATGAGTGAAATAATTAAATTTATTTAATCTAAAAATTTGGGATTTTTAGGAACACTTTTATCTTCTAACTGTTTAGCATTGGACACGGTATAATATCCGTAAAATATTGGGAGGATTACCAATTCTCCGATGAATCAGATTCTGACGAGAATTCCGATGATGTTATAGAAATTACCCCAACTGAATTTAAAAAGGCAAAAGAAAATAATAAGGGAAAGGGCATAAAAATAGAGAAATCTAATTCCAACCCCGATGAACTTTATATGTATCGTCAACCCCCGAAGTCCTTAAGTTGTAACAATGACCCGGGAACCTCTAAACCACCAGGTTTTTCTAAACCAATGTGGAAAACGACGGCTCGTATTAGGGGAACATCATATATCCCTAGAAACTTGGCAAAACGAACCAAAACCGAAGAAGAAGAAACAAGCGAGTCGGAATAAGATAGTTGTATTCGTGTGGTGTAATATATGTAATATAGTGTGCTTATGCTTTATGATATATGTAAAAATTGCTTGTATTAATAAGTATTTTTTTTTTATGAATCTAACTCTTGTCTATTTTACAGTATAAAAACACAAAATGGATAGACAACCCAATATTTTAAGAGACCTACCCGGAGACATGATTGATGAAATCTTGTCTAGAGTCGGTCAGAATTCTTCGGCACAACTATTTAAGGCGAGATCAGTTTGTAAGACATTCGAAGAACGTTCCAAGAATGCCTTGGTTTATAAAAGGCTTTCATTCGAAAGATGGGGGATATCACATTGGGAAATCCATAAGTTACGATGTGTTTACTTTGACGCATATATTGCGGGGAACCCAAATGCTATTTTACGCAATGGGTTAAGAAATTATTTTGACTCATTATATCCGAATATTGGACTTCGTGATTTAGAAAAAGCGGCTAACATGCAACATAAAGAAGCATGTTATGCTTACGGATTAGTAATGTTCGCTTCTCACCAAAGTGAGAACAAGAACATCGGGCTACAACTATTAAACAAAACGTTCCCACAAGTGACGGAGCCGGTAATTGGGGTAAGAAATGAGGTTTTTAGATTGTTACGGGACTGTTGGACATTACGTAACCCTCGTCCCTTTGACGACGTTACAACACGCTGTCTTATCAACGGCCATAACGGTTATGTTCCACAAGACCAAGGATGGGAAGTAGTCCTAGTAAAATCAGAATGCATGACTTGTTTATGGACGTATGAATTACGTGTCTTTATTGCCTTTAGTGAACGACTTGTGTACTAGCTAGAATTATCTTCACAACCATCTTGTATCAAATTTATTGTGTGCTATATTTCATGCTATATGTAAAATAAGCGGTATTGTAAGTTTGTACAATATTGTGTAAAAGTTTGAACGCGAAATATTATTATAATCAGTTTTTCATATAGAATTGTAGTAGTTGAATTGTATATTAGCTACTAAGTATGAACTTAACGGGTAGGTACTACCCGAATTTAAACTTATAAAACGCTAATATGAAGAAAAAGCTTTTATAAATGAGTTCATATTATGCTACGAAATACTATTAACTACTCTTAATATTCTGTATGATTAACTTGTTCCATTTGACTATTTTGAAGGAAATGGCACCGACTACTCGACACACCGTGAATATGAATGAAGAGGAATTCCGTACTTTTCTAGCTTCAAACATAGCCGCAGTACAGGCTGCGCTACATACCAACAATAACCTTCGATCTAGCAGTACAAGAAATCGTGTAGGATGCACCTATAAAGAATTCACTGCCTGCAAACCTTTGGAATTTGATGGAACCGAAGGACCGATCGAATTGAAACGGTGGACCGAGAAGGTCGAATCTGTGATGACCCGGGAATTTCCGACCAAATTTAAACTTAATCTTTATTGATTTCGACACGATAAGCAAAGTCTGTTAAACCAAGTCTTAAAAATTTTAAACTATTTACAGAAATTCATTTGACCTTTGACTATTCCCGACGATTCACGAACGACTATTTGTAAATAGATACATATATATTTAAATATGTATATATAGAGATATAATTATATTTTAATTTGATCATAATTTGAAATAAAATACGATGTAATGAGAAATTTTATTAAATACAAATATATATAGATATGTGTATGTATATATACATGAATATAAATTTTTAAAAATATAAAATTGAATATTAGATCTATTTGAAGATATTTATATATATTAATATATTTAGTAATATAATAAAACCTGGTCTTAAAAATGTATTTGTATAGTATATTGAATATAATTAATTTCGAGCTTAATTTGTCAAAGTTTGTATTACCCGGTTAACATTTCATTAGCGTTCATATAGATTTAACATGAGTTTATGAAGTGTTAAAATAAAAGTTGGAGTGTAAATTGATTAAGGAGATTCTAGATTTATTAAAAATATTTTTATCTTTTTAAGTTGAAATATTAGTACTCCGTACATATAAATTGGAACAGAAAATAAATATTTATCGAACCTTTTGAACAGGTTTCAAACAGTTAATGAGTGAAATAATTAAATTTATTTAATCTAAAAATTTGGGATTTTTAGGAACACTTTTATCTTCTAACTGTTTAGCATTGGACACGGTATAATATCCGTAAAATATGCATGTCGACTGAATATTGACAAACTTCGTGAAGGCTATACTGCACTTGATATTTTGAGTTCATATTCTATTATTATATTATTAATATATACCACTACCTCTTTTTATATTTAACCATATGCATGTGTTTCTTTCTAAAGGAGAAGTATCAAATATCACTTCTAAAACTCACATCTTTCAAATGTATAATGTTTCTGTTTCATGCCCAGTTGCAAACAACACAAACATTTTTCTATCTTCTTCTTGCTATTACCTCTTCTCTTCTTTCTTTTTGATTAAACCAAGAACCAAGGACCCCTTGTTCTAGTTAGTTCTCAAAACTAAACCCATCACCTTTAGACATCACTCGTTAACCACCACTTCACCGGAAACCACCATAAACCTTCACCTCTCTAACTCCTCTCTCTCTTAATAATCTCTCTCTAGATATCACTATATCTCTCTTTTCTTTTTGTTTTGAAACCGAAAG
This sequence comes from Rutidosis leptorrhynchoides, assembly GCF_046630445.1. NCBI lineage: Eukaryota > Viridiplantae > Streptophyta > Magnoliopsida > Asterales > Asteraceae > Rutidosis > Rutidosis leptorrhynchoides. The sequence goes on from NC_092340.1 coordinate 195,253,588, forward strand.
TAAACCACCGTCACCCATTAAAACTATTGTTGCCACTGCTCAATGTCCTTTTGCTTGTTTCTGTTTCCATTAAATAACGATGATGGATGATGATATCCGAAGATAGTGATGTAATATCACGAAGAAGATGATGGGAAAACAATCATGATGTTCGTGATTATTTTTTTTTTTTACGATGATGAATGATGGTGATATATGATGTAACGAAGGTAATGGTAACGATGATGGTAGAGACTAACAAAAACGATGATGATGTATAGTGGTGTTTTGATAGTAAAATACGATCATTACCTGCGTTTTGTTTCTGTTTCTATTATCGTTCGATTATAACCAGAACCGAAAAACCCTACCATCGATTGAAGCTGCTACCTCCAATCAATTATTGATGTATTATTGTTATTATTTTATTTATTTATTTATTTTTTTCCTCGATCGGTATTAAAGCAAGAAGAAGAAACCGAGATTTTTTTTAATAGTGGAGGGATAAAGAAGATGTGTGGGACTTGATGGCCACCGCAATAATTGAAAGGGATACGTTTTTTTTTTGTTTACTATCCCACTGGCTATCGAGTTGTTTTTCCAGGCCAAACATACACAGCATTTCCTTTTACATTTTGGGCTTCTTTAATCGATTAGTAGGCTACAAATTATTTGGGCTTTTAATTTATTAGCTGGGCCGAATGACGAGTTAAAAGGATTTGGATGGTAATTGAATCAGAAAAGAATTAGATAGATCATTGGTTAGGGGTGTTTGCAAGGAACGAGAGGTCATGGGTTCGAGCCCTGCAGTGGGCTATTTTTTTTTTCCAGAATTCGTTTTAAGAAGGTAGTTTCTATTTTTTATTATTATTAGTATTATTATTATTATTATTATTATTATTATTATTATTATTATTATTATTATTATTATTATTATTATTATTATTATTATTATTATTATTATTATTATTATTATTATTATTATTATTATTATCATCATCATCATCATTAATTATTATAAGTATTAAGAATATTATTAGTAGTAGTAAACTTATCATTTTAGTATTATTATTATCACTATGATTATGATTATGATTAACATTATTATTATTATGAAATTAATAAGGATATATTATTATTATCATTAATATTATAATTTGTATCATTTTATTAATATTAGTATTATCAATATATTTATAATTATTAATATCATATTTATCCTTAATATTGTTATAAGTATTATCATTAATATTATCGTTAGTAATATTATGATTATCATTATTAATACAATTATTATAAAAAAATTTATTATCATTACTATCAATTTTACTAAGGTTATCAATAAAACTATCAATATTATTATTATTAAAAATAGTTTATTAATATAAAAATAAAAGTTTTACTAACGTTGTTAAGACTATAGGTGTAAAAATAAAGATTTCTATATACAAAGATATATTTAAAGTACATAACTTAATTATACTAATATCTCTATTTATATAAAATGAAAATGTATAAATAAATAATGAAACTTATAAATATAACAAATACACTATTTATAATAAATAGATTTACTCGATTACGAGAATATGTATTAATATATAAACAAATGTTATAGGTTCGTGAATTCGAGGCCAACCCTACAATTGTTCGATGTCGTTATATGTATTTTTACTACAAAATACAATAGGTGAGTTTCATTTGCTCCCTTTTACTCTTTACATTTTTGGGCTGAGAATACATGCAAATGTTTTATTAACTGTTTTACAATAATTATATGCGTGAGTTTCATTATTCCCTTTTTATATATATTTTTGGGCTGAGAATACATGCAATGTTTTAATAACTATTTTACAATATTTATATGTGTGAGTTTCATTACTCCCTTTTAAATGCTTTTGCAATATATATTTTTGGGACTGAGAATACATGCGCTGCTTTTATAAATGTTTTACGAAATAGACACAAGTAATCGAAACTACATTATATGGTTGAATGATCGAAACTGAATATGCCCCTTTTTATTAAGTCTGGTAATCTATGAATTAGGGAACAGACACCCTAATTGACGCGAACTCTAAAGATAGATCTATCGGGCCCAACAAGCCCCATCCAAAGTACCGGATGCTTTAGTACTTCGAAATTTATATCATGTCCGAAGGAGGATCCCTGAATGATGGGGATATTCTTATATGCATATTGTGAATGTCGGTTACCAGGTGTTCAATCCATATGAATGATATTTTTGTCTCTATGCATGGGACGTATGTTTACGAGAACTGGAAATATGAAATCTTGTGGTCTATTAAAATTATGAAATGATTATTTATGCTAAACTAATGAACTCACCAACCTTTTAGTTGACACTTGAAAGCATGTTTATTCTCAGGTACGAAAGAAATCTTCCGTTGTGCATTTGATCATTTTAAAGATATTACTTGGAGTCATTCATGACATATTTCAAAAGACGTTGCATTCGAGTCGTTGAGTTTATCAAGATCATTATAAAGTCAATTATAGGATATATTATGAAATGGTATGCATGTCTGTCAACTTTAGATGTAATGAAAGATTTTTTTTTTTTAAAACGAATGCAATGTTTGTAAAATGTATCATATAGAGGTCAAGTACCTTGCGATGTAATCAACTTGTGTGAATCGTTTATAATCGATATGGACTTCGTCCGGATGTATTAGGACGGGTACTTTCAGTTGGTATCAGAGCAGAGGTCTTAGCGAACCAGGTCTGCATTAGTGTGTCTAACTGATAAGTCTTTAGGATGCATTAGTAAGTCTGGACTTCGACCGTGTCTGCATGTCAAAAGTTTTGCTTATTATTTTGTGTCAAAAATTTCCTGCTTATCACTCTTAGTCTAGACATATCTTACTGCATTGATTGCATAGACAGTGTATAGATAAATTCATATCTTAGCGTATCTGTTTTTGTTACCTTTGCCTGACAACTTCCGTAGATTCCTCCGTAACTTATGGGATTTTAGTATTATATATGCATATGTAAATTATGTATTGCAGGGTACTAATCTACATCCTATAATCTATTTCTTATCGAAAATTCCTTCATCTGATCGTACGAGATGAATCCCTCAACCAGTTCGAATTCCTCGGATTCCGACAGCTATTCTGATATGGAGTTTCACCTATCAGCGTCACCGGAATGAATCAACCAATCAGTCATCCCCAATTCATTTGATGAGTTCAAGTCGACTTAAACAATGGAGACGCGAAGAAGGCGATCCCTTCCACCAACCGAATTCACCTCTTGACAATGAACTTGAAGCGTTTACTGGCGAACCTGTTCGAGACACCATTTTCAGTCTCATTTCCAGGGTAACTCGACAAGATTATATTCTATCCACAATTCTGAACCTTATTCATCTGCTCGTTCCGACCGACAATCATCCTGGAGTAATAAGTCAATGAACTTCGTGATCGAATAATCAATTCGGAGAATATGGTGCAAAATGTACCAGCTTCAGCAACATCACCTGCACCAACAGTACAATCAATAACAGCACCAGTACCATCAACAATCCATGCTTCAATATCATTATCTGTACTTTGAGTATGATCTTCGTTCTACATATCATTCTACCTCATTTATCTTCGTTCGACATGACGAATATGTAATCTCTAAAGTTTTAGAGATTATTTATTCTAGTTCCAACCGAAAAGCAAATGAGTTTAATAACATATTAACTCATTAAATCCATGAATACATCTGAAGAAAATATATATGTATATATGTTTTCATAAAGATTGTAATTAAAAATTCTCTTGTACAAACTGTTAATGGTGAAAATATTTTAACGGGTAGGTAATACCCGAGGAATATTTAGATTTCACATTAATAAGTTACACTGTACATTCTTCGAATCTGATTCAACAGTCATTTATTATTCTAATTACATCCACCGATATACGTATCCGTTCACCGCCTAATAACCCTTTTCATTCAATTTCATATTTGGATTTTGACTTATCAAAATATAACAAGTGGCATAATGAAGAAAACATTGGACAAAATAAAATTTGTTAGAAACAAACGAACTAACTAATTGAAATATTGTTAAGAATCCACGCTAACTGTTCCTAGCTAACTGGTTACATTTTATTTATCGCAATTTAATTATCGCAATTTACATTCTCGCAATTTTATCTTCATTTAATTTCTGTATTTATTTTACGCACTTTAAATAACGGGACACGTATACAAGGTTTCGACATATCATATTGACCCATCTATATATTTATCTTGGAACAACCATAGACACTCTATATGCAAATGACGGAGTTAGCTATACAGGGTTGAGGTTGATTTTAAAATATATATATAGTTTGAGTTGTGATCAATACTGAGACCGGTACATGGGTCATGATACGTATTAATTAATTCGAATGTTATATATTAAACTATATATGAAATATTGGACTGTTAAATGTGGACTATTGACCGTGGACGAATAATATTGGACAATTAAAATGAATTAAAATACCGATTATAACATATGAAACTAAATAATTCTTCAAGTTTGCCACTTGATTTCATCATAAACCTCATTTGTATCTTGACGATTACAATCTACGTTCAAACTTCTCATGATTCTTGAAAACACCTCAAACGATAGGATGAATCGACCACACTTCATCTACGGAAGAAAAGATTTATGCATCTAGTTATGCACCTGAGAAACTCTCAGCAACTGAGTAAAAGTTTAACACGTAGCCGCGTCAGATCCTTTGGCATTTATTAGCAAAAAAAAAAAAAATAACTTTGCGATCCCTTTTCAAAGTAGCAAATTTTGTCACAGCTCCAGCTAGTATATCGACCTTTCATTCGAATAAGTCTTATTATAACTTTGATATATAAGTTTACCTTTCATCATCGTTACCGGGGAACCGTTTATATTCCACCACATTAGCGGTAAACTTACCAGCAACCTCATTGCTCCTAGGCTTAAACCTCTCCGATAAATCACTATATTTATCCATTGAAACCCTATCATATACTCATCCGCATCTTGTAACGAGAACTGCCATAACAATTACCAGGAATCAGCAATCAGTACTTTGGAAACTCACAGCATATCTACATCAACAGTTATATGTATGACATTTATCTCTTAGAATTATGATCTCTCGTTCTGAAATTCTGAAAAGCACTCAGTCACAAATCAATACTCTGAATGTTGAAAAAGCTGAATGAAGCAACAGAAACTATAGACAACCGTAAACGACCTTAATCATCGAAAGTTTGATGATAAAGAATAGTATGTTGGAAAAGCTCAGAAAAGTTGGAACTGGAAAACAGATTGAGCTACCCATGAAGGAGACCAAGGGCAAATACAAGGACCAAACCCTATATTCAAAGGATTCAGGTAATTCTGGATCCGTTGAAATCTTTAGAGAATATCTTGCTCCGAAGTCATGTTAAATTCGCGGAAAATCTTTCTCCATCAACCATCGAACTTAGAAATTCCAAAATATCATCATCAATATCTTCGATATTTCTGAGGATATTTTCATAAATATTCTCGTTCGAAATTATATACCTCCTCGTGCTTCCTGTGTATCATTATATTGAAAACATTCAATAGAAAATTTAGTACCGAAAAGCGGATTATGCGAAACTATGAAAGAAGCCGTGGAAAAATCACAAAGAATAAGTTTGACTTCAAAGAATCTAAATGATTCAATGTCTGCTGAAGTCTTTAGCGAATATTTTGCTCATTACTCTAAACCCTTACGGACAATAGTCTCCATCATCCTCTGATCTTAGATATTCAAAGATATTATCGTATCTTTCATTATAAATATCCTCGATATTTCTGAATATATTCTTATAGCTAATACTATCTGAAATCATTTATCTCATAGTGCTATCAGTGTTACATCATATAGAAACTGTTAGTTTCTATATTCTGTAAACTTTCGAGCTTAAAATATGAATGTTATTGAAGTAATGTTGGGAACTGATGCATGAATTAGTATAATATAATGACACTTGATCAACGTGATTAAATTACAGTAAGTCATGCTGAGTTCTAATGGGACATGATGCTTCACAGTAGATCATACCACCATCATGTATCATGTTACATAACTCTTTCATTCTAATTAACTTCAGAACATATCAAAAAAGTATATTCTTGATAGCTCTATTCTCAATGATTCCGGTAATTTGACGAATCAAATCGTGCTATTACATTCTTTCTTGATTATAACATTAAATTAATTCGAAACTCCATACTTATAAATTCTAGACCATTACTCGTTTTACTAGAGATCGAGAGGAGATTAAAAAGACGAAGAGCTCCAAAACATAAAGGAAGATATAAAACTCGACAACAACACTGAAATTACAATAATTAAAAATTAAAACATCACGATAATTAAAAATTAAAAGATTACAATCAAACTACTCGTCGTCATCAATTGTCATCTGCAAAGTAGCGTTCATCAGTCATTTCACCATCCGTGAGGTACTCTGGAGACAACGGTATTTCTCTTGATGCCTCAACTGCTGCTTCAGCTGATTCATCGAGGTAACGATAACCCAACGTCTCTTCATCTTCAAGAACCGCATATAAAGAAATGCGTTTACCGCGATCTTCAATGGTATCTTTTATAAAGTACCATTGATCATCAGTACACAGAAAACTTGCCCTACAATCCGCATCATAATCGTCTCTATAAAAGAACACAGACGTGAATTCACACGGAACTTTTTCCTTCAGAAAGGATAGCAAATCTTGTAAACCAACATCACAAATGTCGATATCTTCAAACGAAATACTGTCGCCCCACTCATATTCCTTCATTTGATTACGGAAATCACCTCCGTAATGAACATCGAATGAAACAATCATTGGGGGAAGTGTTAACATTTTGCAGTTTGGGAGTGTTCGATTTTGATCTTGAGAAAGATGGAAATATAAAAGAAATATATGTTTGAGTGTATAAAATGAAGTATATGGTTGGTGTTTATATAGTGTAAAAGTGGCCGTTGGGATAGCCGTTGGAATTTTTTACTAACGGCTAAAAATTTGGGCAAGTTTTTGGGCGAAGGTGGACGATGCCCGTTGGGACCTCTCTCATGATAGTTTCATTTGTGCTCTTCGAATAATTAAATTATTTTATCTGTATTATTCTGTAATGATGAAAACTCTATTTATCAGCTCATATTGGTCAAGAAAAACATATTTATTGTTAGCCATGACGACCTCACTCAAATTTCTGGACGAAATTTCTTTAACGGGTAGGTATTGTGATGACCCGGGAATTTCCGACCAAATTTAAACTTAATCTTTATTGATTTCGACATGATAAGCAAAGTCTGTTAAACCAAGTCTTAAAAATTTTAAACTATTTACAGAAATTCATTTGACCTTTGACTATTCTCGACGATTCACGAATGACTATTTGTAAATAGATACATATATATTTAAATATGTATATATAGAGATATAATTATATTTTAATTTGATCATAATTTGAAATAAAATACGATGTAATGAGAAATTTTTATAAATACAAATATATATAGATATGTGTATGTATATATACATGAATATAAATTTTTAAAAATATAAAATTGAATATTAGATCTATTTGAAGATATTTATATATATTAATATATTTAGTAATATAATAAAACCTGGTCTTAAAAATGTATTTGTATAGTATATTGAATATAATTAATTTCGAGCTTAATTTGTCAAAGTTTGTATTACCCGGTTAACATTTCATTAGCGTTCATATAGATTTAACATGAGTTTATGAAGTGTTAAAATAAAAGTTGGAGTGTAAATTGATTAAGGAGATTCTAGATTTATTAAAAATATTTTTATCTTTTTAAGTTGAAATATTAGTACTCCGTACATATAAATTGGAACAGAAAATAAATATTTATCGAACCTTTTGAACAGGTTTCAAACAGTTAATGAGTGAAATAATTAAATTTATTTAATCTAAAAATTTGGGATTTTTAGGAACACTTTTATCTTCTAACTGTTTAGCATTGGACACGGTATAATATCCGTAAAATATGCATGTCGACTGAATATTGACAAACTTCGTGAAGGCTATACTGCACTTGATATTTTGAGTTCATATTCTATTATTATATTATTAATATATACCACTACCTCTCTTTATATTTAACCATATGCATGTGTTTCTTTCTAAAGGAGAAGTATCAAATATCACTTCTAAAACTCACATCTTTCAAATGTATAATGTTTCTGTTTCATGCCCAGTTGCAAACAACACAAACATTTTTCTATCTTCTTCTTGCTATTACCTCTTCTCTTCTTTCTTTTTGATTAAACCAAGAACCAAGGACCCCTTGTTCTAGTTAGTTCTCAAAACTAAACCCATCACCTTTAGACATCACTCGTTAACCACCACTTCACCGGAAACCACCATAAACCTTCACCTCTCTAACTCCTCTCTCTCTTAATAATCTCTCTCTAGATATCACTATATCTCTCTTTTCTTTTTGTTTTGAAACCGAAAGTAAACCACCGTCACCCATTAAAACTATTGTTGCCGCTGCTCAATGTCCTTTTGCTTGTTTCTGTTTCCATTAAATAACGATGATGGATGATGATATCCGAAGATAGTGATGTAATATCACGAAGAAGATGATGGGAAAACAATCATGATGTTCGTGATGATTTTTTTTTTTTTACGATGATGAATGATGGTGATATATGATGTAACGAAGGTAATGGTAATGATGATGGTAGAGACTAACGAAAACGATGATGATGTATAGTGGTGTTTTGATAGTAAAATACGATCATTACCTGCGTGTTGTTTCTGTTTCTATTATCGTTCAATTATAACCAGAACCGAAAAACCCTACCATCGATTGAAGCTGCTACCTCCAATCAATTCTTGATGTATTATTGTTATTATTTTATTTATTTATTTATTTTTTTCCTCGATCGGTATTAAAGCAAGAAGAAGAAACCGAGATTTTTTTTTGATAGTGGAGGGATAAAGAAGATGTGTGGGACTTGATGGCCACCGCAATAATTGAAAGGGATACGTTTTTTTTTGTTTACTATCCCACTGGCTATCGAGTTTTTTTTCCAGGCCAAACATATACAGCATTTCCTTTTACATTTTGGGCTTTTTTAATCGATTAGTAGGCTACAAATTATTTGGGCTTTTAATTTATTAGCTGGGCCGAATGACGAGTTAAAAGGATTTGGATGGTAATTGAATCAGAAAAGAATTAGATAGATCATTGGTTAGGGGTGTTTGCAAGGAACGAGAGGTCATGGGTTCGAGCCCTGCAGTGGGCAATTTTTTTTTCTTTTTCAGAATTCGTTTTAAGAAGGTAGTTTCTATTTTATTATTATTATTATTATTATTATTATTATTATTATTATTATTATTATTATTATTATTATTATTATTATTATTATTATTATTATTATTATTATTATCATCATCATCATTAATTATTATAAGTATTAAGAATATTAGTAGTAGTAGTAAACTTATCATTTTAGTATTATTATTATCACTATGATTATGATTATGATTAACATTATTATTATTATGAAAGTAATAAGGATATATTATTATTATCATTAATATTATAATTTGTATCATTTTATTAATATTAGCATTATCAATATATTTATAATTATTAATATCATATTTATCCTTAATATTGTTATAAGTATTATTATTAATATTATCGTTAGTAATATTATGATTATCATTATTAATACAATTATTATAAAAAAAAAAATTATTATCATTACTATCAATTTTACTAAGGTTATCAATAAAACTATCAATATTATTATTATTAAAAATAGTTTATTAATATAAAAATAAAAGTTTTACTAACGTTGTTAAGACTATAGGTGTAAAAATAAAGATTTCTATATACAAAGATATATTTAAAGTACATAACTTAATTATACTAATATCTCTATTTATATAAAATGAAAATGTATAAATAAATAATGAAACTTATAAATATAACAAATACACTATTTATAATAAATTGATTTACTCGATTACGAGAATATGTATTAATATATAAACAAATGTTATAGGTTCGTGAATCCGAGGCCAACCCTACAATTGTTCGATGTCGTTATATGTATTTTTACTACAAAATACAATAGGTGAGTTTCATTTTCTCCCTTTTACTCTTTACATTTTTGGGCTGAGAATACATGCAAATGTTTTATTAACTGTTTTACAATAATTATATGCGTGAGTTTCATTATTCCCTTTTTATATATATTTTTGGGCTGAGAATACATGCAATGTTTTAATAACTATTTTACAATATTTATATGTGTGAGTTTCAATAATCCCTTTTAAATGCTTTTGCAATATATATTTTTGGGACTGAGAATACATGCGCTGCTTTTATAAATGTTTTACGAAATAGACACAAGTAATCGAAACTACATTATATGGTTGAATGATCGAAACTGAATATGCCCCTTTTTATTAAGTCTGGTAATCTATGAATTAGGGAACAGACACCCTAATTGACGCGAACTCTAAAGATAGATCTATCAGGCCCAACAAGCCCCATCCAAAGTACCGGATGCTTTAGTACTTCGAAATTTATATCATGTCCGAAGGAGGATCCCGGAATGATGGGGATATTCTTATATGCATATTGTGAATGTCGGTTACCAGGTGTTCAATCCATATGAATGATATTTTTGTCTCTATGCATGGGACGTATGTTTACGAGAACTGGAAATATGAAATCTTGTGGTCTATTAAAATTATGAAATGATTATTTATGTTAAACTAATGAACTCACCAACCTTTTGGTTGACACTTGAAAGCATGTTTATTCTCAGGTACGAAAGAAATCTTCCGCTGTGCATTTGATCATTTTAAAGATATTACTTGGAGTCATTCATGACATATTTCAAAAGATGTTGAATTCGAGTCGTTGAGTTTATCAAGATCATTATAAAGTCAATTATAGGATATATTATGAAATGGTATGCATGTCTGTCAACTTTAGATGTAATGAAAGATTTTTTTTTTGTTTTAAAACGAATGCAATGTTTGTAAAATGTATCATATAGAGGTCAAGTACCTTGCGATGTAATCAACTGTTGTGAATCATTTATAATCGATATGGACTTCGTCCAGATGGATTAGGACGGGTCCTTTCAGAATCGGTGTTTGCCATAAGTAAGTGTACTGAAGAGGACAAAGTGAAGTACGCTACGCATACCTTCACAGGTTCTGCGTTAACATGGTGGAATACCTATCTAGAGCAAGTGGGACAAGACGATGCGTGCGCACTACCGTGGTCAGCATTCAAGCACTTGATGAACGAGAAGTACCTTCCCAGAACCGAGGTCAATAAGCTCAAGACAGAACTTAGAGGGTTACGAACTCAAGGATTTGATATTACCACGTACGAAAGACGATTCACAGAATTGTGCCTATTGTGTCCGGGAGCATTCGAAGATGAGGAAGAGAAGATCGACGCGTTTGTGAAAGGATTACCGGAAAGAATCCAAGAAGATATAAGTTCACACGAGCCCGCCTCCATACAACAGGCATGTAGAATGGCTCACAAACTAGTGAACCAGATTGAAGAAAGAATTAAAGAACAGACTCCTAAAGAGGCCAATGTGAAGCAAGTCAAAAGAAAGTGGGAGGAAAACGGTGATAAGAATCACTAATACAACAATAACAGAAATTACAACAATAATCGCAACAATTATCCCAACAATCGCAACATCAATCGCAACTACAACAAACGGCCCAACAACAACAACAACAACAACAACAACAGCAACTACAACAATCATCCCAACAATAATAATAACCGCAACAACAACAACAATCAGAAGCAGCTATGCCAAAGGTGTGAAAAGTATCACTCGGAGTTCTGCACCAAATTTTGCAACAAGTGTAAAAGAAATGGTCATAGCGCGGCGAAGTGTGAGGTCTACAGACCAGTGGTTAATAGAACGAAAGGAACAAATGGTGTCGGAACGAGTAATGACAGAGCAAGTAGTGTCGGAGCAAGTTATGCCAATGTAGTTTGTTATAAATGTGGAAAACCGGGCCACATTATTAGAAATTGCCCGAACCAGGAGAACACGAATGGACAAGGCCGTGGAAGAGTTTTCAATATTAATGCGGCAGAGGCACAGGAAGACCCGGAGCTTGTTACGGGTACGTTTCTTATTGACAATAAATCTGCTTACGTTTTATTTGATTCGGGTGCGGATAGAAGCTATATGAGTAGAGATTTTTGTGCTAAATTAAGTTGTCCATTGACGCCTTTGGATAGTAAATTTTTACTCGAATTAGCAAATGGTAAATTAATTTCAGCAGATAATATATGTCGGAATCGAGAAATTAAACTGGTTAGCGAAACATTTAAGATTGATTTGATACCAGTAGAGTTAGGGAGTTTTGATGTGATAATCGGTATGGACTGGTTGAAAGAAGTGAAAGCAGAGATCGTTTGTTACAAAAATGCAATTCGCATTATACGAGAAAAAGGAAAACCCTTAATGGTGTACGGAGAAAAGGGCAACACGAAGCTACATCTTATTAGTAATTTGAAGGCACAAAAACTAATAAGAAAAGGTTGCTATGCTGTTCTAGCACACGTCGAGAAAGTACAAACTGAAGAAAAGAGCATCAATGATGTTCCCATTGCAAACGAATTTCCCGATGTATTTACGAAAGAATTACCGGGATTACCCCCACATCGATCCGTTGAATTTCAAATAGATCTTGTACCAGGAGCTGCACCAATAGCTCGTGCTCCTTACAGACTCGCACCCAGCGAGATGAAAGATTTGCAAAGCCAATTACAAGAACTTTTAGAGCGTGGTTTCATTCAACCAAGCACATCACCGTGGGGAGCTCCTGTTTTGTTTGTCAAGAAGAAAGATGGTACATTCAGGTTGTGTATCGACTACCGAGAGTTGAACAAACTTACCATCAAGGACCGCTACCCACTACCGAGAATCGACGACTTATTTGATCAACTACAAGGCTCGTCTGTTTATTCAAAGATTGACTTACGTTCCGGGTATCATCAAATGCGGGTGAAAGAAGATGATATTCCAAAGACTGCTTTCAGAATACGTTACGGTCATTACAAGTTTATGGTCATGCCGTTTGGTTTAACTAATGCACCAGCTGTGTTCATGGACCTTATGAACCGAGTGTGTGGACCATACCTTAACAAGTTTGTCATTGTTTTCATTGATGACATACTTATTTACTCAAAGAATGACCAAGAACACGGTGAACATTTGAGAAAGGTGTTAGAAGTATTGAGGAAGGAAGAATTGTACGCTAAGTTTTCAAAGTGTGCATTTTGGTTGGAAGAAGTTCAATTCCTCAGTCACATAGTGAACAAAGAAGGTATTAAGGTGGATCCGGCAAAGATAGAAACTGTTGAGAAGTGGGAAACCCCGAAAACTCCGAAATACATACGCCAGTTTTTAGGACTAGCTGGTTACTACAGAAGGTTCATCCAAGACTTTTCCAGAATAGCAAAACCCTTGACTGCATTAACGCATAAAGGGAAGAAATTTGAATGGAATGATGAACAAGAGAAAGCGTTTCAGTTATTGAAGAAAAAGCTAACTACGGCACCTATATTGTCATTGCCTGAAGGGAATGATGATTTTGTGATTTATTGTGACGCATCAAAGCAAGGTCTCGGTTGTGTATTAATGCAACGAATGAAGGTGATTGCTTATGCGTCTAGACAATTGAAGATTCACGAAAAAAATTATACGACGCATGATTTGGAATTAGGCGCGGTTGTTTTTGCATTAAAGACTTGGAGGCACTACTTATATGGGGTCAAAAGTATTATATATACCGACCACAAAAGTCTTCAACACATATTTAATCAGAAACAACTGAATATGAGGCAGCGTAGGTGGATTGAATTATTGAATGATTACAACTTTGAGATTCGTTACCACCCGGGGAAGGAAAATGTGGTAGCCGATGCCTTGAGCAGGAAGGACAGAGAACCCATTCGAGTAAAATCTATGAATATAATGATTCATAATAACCTTACTACTTAAATAAAGGAGGCGCAACAAGGAGTTTTAAAAGAGGGAAATTTAAAGGATGAAATACCCAAAGGATCGGAGAAGCATCTTAATATTCAGGAAGACAGAACCCGGTATAGGGCTGAAAGGATTTGGGTACCACAATTTGGAGATATGAGAGAAATGATACTTAGAGAAACTCATAAAACCAGATACTCAATACATCCTGGAACGGGGAAGATGTACAAGGATCTCAAGAAACATTTTTGGTGGTCGGGTATGAAAGCCGATGTTGCTAAATACGTAGGAGAATGTTTGACGTGTTCTAAGGTCAAAGCTGAGCATCAGAAACCATCAGGTCTACTTCAACAACCCGAAATCCCAGAATGGAAATGGGAAAACATTACCATGGATTTCATCACTAAATTGCCAAGGACTGCAAGTGGTTTTGATACTATTTGGGTAATAGTTGATCGTCTCACCAAATCAGCACACTTCCTGCCAATAAGAGAAGATGACAAGATGGAGAAGTTAGCACGACTGTATTTGAAGGAAGTCGTATCCAGACATGGAATACCAATCTCTATTATCTCTAATAGGGATGGCAGATTTATTTCAAGATTCTGGCAGACATTATAGCAAGCATTAGGAACTCGTCTAGACATGAGTACTGCCTATCATCCACAAACTGATGGGCAGAGCAAAAGGACGATACAAACGCTTGAAGAGATGCTACGAGCATTTGTTATTGATTTCAGAAATAGTTGGGATCGACATCTACCGTTAGCAGAATTTTCCTACAACAACAGCTACCATTCAAGCATTGAGATGGCGCCATTTGAAGCACTTTATGGTAGAAAGTGCAGGTCTCCGATTTGTTGGAGTGAAGTGGGGGATAGACAGATTACGGGTCCGAAGGTTATACAAGAAACTACCGAGAAGATCATCCAAATTCAACAACGGTTGAAAACCGCCCAAAGTCGACAAAAGAGCTACGCTGACATTAAAAGAAAAGATATAGAATTTGAAATTGGAGAGATGGTCATGCTTAAAGTTGCACCTTGGAAAGGCGTTGTTCGATTTGGTAAACGAGGGAAATTAAATCCAAGGTATATTGGACCATTCAAGATTATTGATCGTGTCGGACCAGTAGCTTACCGACTTGAGTTACCTCAACAACTCGCGGCTGTACATAACACTTTCTACGACTCGAATTTGAAGAAATGTTTTACTAAAGAAGATCTCACTATTCCATTAGATGAAATCCAAATCAACGAAAAACTTCAATTCATCGAAGAACCCGTCGAAATAATGGATCGTGAGGTTAAAAGACTTAAGCAAAACAAGATACCAATTGTTAAGGTTCGATGGAATGCTCGTAGAGGACCCGAGTTCACCTAGGAGCGTGAAGATCAGATGAAGAAGAAATACCCGCATCTATTTCCAGAAGATTCGTCAACAGCTTAAATTTTCGGGACGAAATTTATTTAACGGGTAGGTACTGTAGTGACACGAACTTTTCCATGTTTATATATATTAATTGAGATTGATATTTACATGATTAAATGTTTCCAACATGTTAAGCAATCAAACTTGTTAAGACTTGATTAATTGAAATATGTTTAATATAGACAATTGACCACCCAAGGTGACCGGTGATTCACGAACGTTAAAACTTGTAAAAACTATATGATGACATATATATGGATATATATATAGTTAACATGATACTATGATAAGTAAACATATCATTAAGTATATTAACAATGAACTACATATGTAAAAACAAGACTACTAACTTAATGATTTTTAAACGAGACATATATGTAACGATTATCGTTGTAAAGACATTTAATGTATATATATCATATTAAGAGATATTCATACATGATAATATCATGATAATATAATAATTTAAAATCTTATTTGATATTATAAACATTGGGTTAACAACATTTAACAAGATCGTTAACCTAAAGGTTTCAAAACAACACTTACATGTAACGACTAACGATGACTTAACGACTCAGTTAAAATGTATATACATGTAGTGTTTTAATATGTATTTATACACTTTTGAAAGACTTCAATACACTTATCAAAATACTTCTACTTAACAAAAATGCTTACAATTACATCCTCATTCAGTTTCATCAACAATTCTACTCGTATGCACCCGTATTCGTACTCGTACAATACACAGCTTTTAGATGTATGTACTATTGGTATATACACTCCAATGATCAGCTCTTAGCAGCCCATGTGAGTCACCTAACACATGTGGGAACCATCATTTGGCAACTAGCATGAAATATCTCATGAAATTACAAAAATATGAGTAATCATTCTTGACTTATTTACATGAAAACAAAATTACATATCCTTTATATCTAATCCATACACCAACGACCAAAAACACCTACAAACACTTTCATTCTTCAATTTTCTTCATCTAATTGATCTCTCTCAAGTTCTATCTTCAAGTTCTAAGTGTTCTTCATATATTCTACAAGTTCTAGTTACATAAAATCAAGAATACTTTCAAGTTTGCTAGCTCACTTCCAATCTTGTAAGGTGATCATCCAACCTCAAGAAATCTTTGTTTCTTACAGTAGGTTATCATTCTAATACAAGGTAATAATCATATTCAAACTTTGGTTCAATTTCTATAACTATAACAATCTTATTTCAAGTGATGATCTTACTTGAACTTGTTTTCGTGTCATGATTCTGCTTCAAGAACTTCAAGCCATCCAAGGATCCGTTGAAGCTAGATCCATTTTTCTCTTTTTCAGTAGGTTTATCCAAGGAACTTAAGGTAGTAATGATGTTCATAACATCATTCGATTCATATATATAAAGCTATCTTATTCGAAGGTTTAAACTTGTAATCACTAGAACATAGTTTAGTTAATTCTAAACTTGTTCGCAAACAAAAGTTAATCCTTCTAACTTGACTTTTAAAATCAACTAAACACATGTTCTATATCTATATGATATGCTAACTTAATGATTTAAAACCTGGAAACACGAAAAATACCGTAAAATCGGATTTACGCCGTCGTAGTAACACCGCGAGCTGTTTTGGGTTAGTTAATTAAAAACTATGATAAACTTTGATTTAAAAGTTGTTATTCTGAGAAAATTATTTTTATTATGAACATGAAACTATATCCAAAAATTATGGTTAAACTCAAAGTGGAAGTATGTTTTCTAAAATGGTCATCTAGACGTCGTTCTTTCGACTGAAATGACTACCTTTAAAAAAATGACTTGTAACTTATTTTTCCTACTATAAACCTATGCTTTTTATGTTTAGATTCATAAAATAGAGTTCAATATGAAACCATAGCAATTTGATTCACTCAAAACGGATTTAAAATGAAGAAGTTATGGGTAATACAAGATTGGATAATTTTTCTCATTTTAGCTACGTGAAAATTGGTAACAAATCTATTCCAACCATAACTTAATCAACTTGTATTGTATATTATGTAATCTTGAGATACCATAGACACGTATACAATGTTTCGACCTATCATGTCGACACATCTATATATATTTCGGAACAACCATAGACACTCTATATGTGAATGTTGGAGTTAGCTATACATGGTTGAGGTTGATTCCAAAATATATATAGTTTGAGTTGTGATCAATACTGAGATATGTATACACTGGGTCGTGGATTGATTCAAGATAATATATATCGATTTATTTCTGTACATCTAACTGTGGACAACTAGTTGTAGGTTACTAACGAGGACAGCTGACTTAATAAACTTAAAACATCAAAATGTATTAAAAGTGTCGTAAATATATTTTGAACATACTTTGATATATATGTACATATTTGTTATAGGTTCGTGAATCGACCAGTGGCCAAGTCTTACTTTCCGACGAAGTAAAAATCTGTGAAAGTGAGTTATAGTCCCACTTTTAAAATATAATATTTTTGGGATGAGAATACATGCAGGTTTTATAAATGATTTACAAAATAGACACAAGTACGTGAAACTACATTCTATGGTTGAATTATCGAAATTGAATATGCCCCTTTTTATTAAGTCTGGTAATCTAAGAATTATGGAACAGACACCCTAATTGACGCGAATCCTAAAGATAGATCTATTGGGCCTAACAAACCCCATCCAAAGTACCGGATGCTTTAGTACTTCGAAATTTATATCATATCCGAAGGGTGTCCCGGAATGATGGGAATATTCTTATATATGCATCTTGTTAATGTCGATTACCAGGTGTTCACCATATGAATAATTTTTATCTATATGTATGGGATGTATATTGAAATATGAAATCTTGTGGTCTATTGTTACGATTTGATATATATAGGTTAAACCTATAACTCACCAACATTTTTGTTGACGTTTTAAGCATGTTTATTCTCAGGTGATTATTAAGAGCTTCCGCTATCGCATACTTAAATAAGGACGAGATTTGGAGTCCATGCTTGTATGATATTGTGTAAAAACTGCATTCAAGAAACTTATTTTGTTGTAACATATTTGTATTGTAAACCATTATGTAATGGTCGTGTGTAAACAGGATATTTTAGATTATCATTATTTGATAATCTACGTAAAACTTTTTAAACCTTTTTTGATGAAATAAAGGTTATGGTTTGTTTTAAAATGTATGCAGTCTTTGAAAAACGTCTCATATAGAGGTCAAAACCTCGCAACGAAATCAATTAATATGGAACGTTTTTAATTAATAAGAACGGGACATTTCAACTGTACTGACCCGAACTTTTTCATGTTTATATATATTAATTGAGATTGATATTTACATGACTAAATGTTTCCAACGTGTTAAGAAATCCAACTTGTTAAGACTTGATTAAATGAAATAAGTTTCATATAGACAATTGATCACCCAAGTTGACCGGCGATTCACGAACGTTACAAAATTGTGAAAACTACATGTTGTGGTATATATAGACATACATATATGGTTGACATGAGATTATAATGAGTAAGTATCTCACTAAGTATATTAACAATGTGTGATAT
Organism: Rutidosis leptorrhynchoides; assembly: GCF_046630445.1. Taxonomy (NCBI): domain Eukaryota; kingdom Viridiplantae; phylum Streptophyta; class Magnoliopsida; order Asterales; family Asteraceae; genus Rutidosis; species Rutidosis leptorrhynchoides. Next base: position 195,272,665 of record NC_092340.1, read on the forward strand.
ACATAAGAAATGAGTTTACTAAGTTAAGAAACTCGAAATGATATATATAACGATTATCGTTATGATAACGTCTACTAAATACATATGTATCATATTAAGATATTAATACACTATATTTAACATGATAAAATTATAGTTAAATATATCATTAAGTGTGTTAACAATGAACTACATATGTAAAAACAAGACTACTAACTCAAGATTTACTAAACGAGACTTATATGTAACGATTATCGTTGTAACGATATTTTAATGTATGTATCATATTAAGAGATATTCATACATCATAATTTCAAGATAATATAATAATTTAACATCTCATTTGATATAATAAACATTGGGTTAACAATATTAATTGAGATCGTTAACTTAAAGCTTTCAAAACAACACTTACATGTAACGACTAACGAAGACTTAATGACTCCAATAGAATGTATATACATGTTGTGTTTTGATATGTATTCTTACACTTTTGAAAGACTTCAAGACACATATCAAAGTACTTCTACTTAACAAAAATGCTTACAATTACATCCTCGTTCAGTTTCATCAACAATTCTACTCGTATGCACCCGTATTCGTACTCGTACAATACACAGCTTTTAGATGTATGTACTATTGGTATATACACTCCAATGATCAGCTCTTAGCAGCCCATGTGAGTCACCTAATACATTTGGGAACCATAATTTGGCAACTAGCATGAAATATCTCATAAAATTACAAAAATATTAGTAATCATTCATGACTTATTTACATGAAAATAAAAGTACATATCCTTTATATCTAATCCATATACCAATGACCAAAAACACCTACAAACAATTTAATTCTTCAATTTTCTTCATCTAATTAATCTCTCTCAAGTTCCATCTTCAAGTTCTAAGTGTTCTTCATAAATTCCGTAAGTATAGTTTCATAAAAATCAAGAATACTTCCAAGTTTGCAAGTCTACTTCCAAGCTTTCTAATCCATTCCAAGTAATCATCTAAGATCAAGGAACCTTTATTATTTACAGTAGGTTATCTTTCTAATTCATATTCATATTCAAATTTGATTCAATTTCTACAACTATAACAATCTTATTTCGAGTGAAAATCTTACTTGAACTGTTTTCGTGTCATGATTCTGCTTCAAGAACTTTCAAGCCATCCAAGGATCCTTTGAAGCTAGATCTATTTTTCTCATTTCCAGTAGTTTTATGCAGAAAACTTGAGGTAGTAATGATGTAACGACCCTGGATTTTCCAACGTTTATTTATTAATAATTATTGTTATTAATACGTGTGATAAAACGAATGTATGTTATTACATTTACTTATTGCCATGATTAACCGCACTTGACTTTTAATTGCCCGAAACGTCTTTGTGACACGCGAAACTTTCACGAATAATATTTTCACATATTATTTACATTCATGATTAAGGTTTATTAATCATTTTAATTAACTATGACTACTAGTTAGTTACTTGGGCTTTAATTGGATTACTTGCTAGTTACTTGAACTTGGGCCTTGATTAATGGTTAATGGACTTTAAGAGCCCACCCTACATCTTATATGGACTTACTAGCCCAACTCTTTCATGTAAGTATCATTTAATATGAAACTAGATGATTTATGTAGTAAGGAATCTTGTTACTACTTAGTTATATCATAATCCTCATGCATAGTCACATAATAACCACTCTTTTAAGCTTTAACATGCTAGTAACCATTAAACATTTCCCTCCCCCCTTGGGTGCTGCAGGCCGTCAGCCTAGGTGTTGTAAATGGGTGGTTTTGTTTCAAATTTTAATCACATATTGCTAGCATTTTGCTCTCATTTTCTCACACACACAAAACACTTCAAACTTGCAACTTACTTTCTCTCTTTTTCTCTCATTTTTGTAAGTAACTTGAAGACTTTTTCTCTCTTCGTTTCTTTGTAAAAACCGAATCATATACATCTATCATCATCATCTTTTGTTTATTGTTACTAGTCTTTGATTATTACTTACTTACTTGTAGTTGTTCTTTACTAGTTACAAGAATCAAACTCTTTAGTTTGATTCTCCATTTATCTTGTATTAACAAGAACACATAGGAACCTAACTTACTAGTTATGTTCTACATTTAATTTCTTGAAAGATTGTAAGTTTATGTGTTGATTAAAATCATACTTGAAGCTCATGAAGTAAACTTAAAGTTTACTTTCTAAAGATCAAACTTTGGTTTGAATCTTTAAAGTATGAACAACCACGAACCTTTTACTTGTTTACTTAGTTTATTTCTTTGTATTATGTACTTTAATTTCATGATTGTTGGTTTGAATGGTCAAGTATTACAAGTTAGTCTTGATCTCATACTTCCTTGAACTAAAATTAACTTTAAAAGTTCAAGAACTTGTAAGTAAGCTTTCTTTAATTATAACTTTGTACACTTATGTTAGATCTAGACTTTTGAGTCTTGAATCTTCAAGATCAAACTAAGAACTATGTTCTACATCTTAAGATCTTGTTTATTTAGTTTATTTTCTAGTGTAAAGTTCTACATTACTTTTACATTTCATGTATGTGTTGAATCTAAGACTTTAATGTAACTTTGGTTCATCAAAACACTTGCAACACTTAAGTGAGTTGTGCTTCATGTCTTAGGCTTACACTTGGGTTATGATGGTCAAACTTTAGTGAAAATGATGCAAACACATCAACGAGTTGTACACTTGAAGCTATATGCATCAAGGATGAGAACCATGATAAGCATCGAGCACCAAGAACCACCGGAACCTACTGACCCTACTGTTTTACTGTTTCTGTGTTTGACCCGTACAACCTGGGCTACTGTAATTATGATTTTCAGATAGCTCTGTTCAAGTAGATAACTTTTCATATAGGACTCGTCTTAATCGGAGTTACGGTTTAGGATTTATGGCCCTCCGATCGTCCCTATGTCCATATAACGTTGTGCTGAAAATTCTGACCTACTCGCATTTTGACCGTCGCCACGGTCAAACGAAGACGAGTTTGCTTCTGTAATTTTTACCACACTTAAAGGACTCATATACGGAGCCATGGCCACTGGTCTCACCTTATTTCAGTAGGTATAGAGGCCATGGTGACTGACCGAACTCTGCCTTTGTTTTAAACTACTTTCATAAACGAAACCTACGTTACACCTTTTGTTTGATGATGAATGATGATGAATGATGATGACCTTTAAGACCTTATTTACATACTTTTAAACCTTTTCAGATGATTTACTGACTTATTACTATTTGACTTAGGTTAAGGACCCGTTTGGACAACCTTCATTACTTGCTTACTTTTCGAGTCATACTTTACCGCTACATTATCATTGTGAGTTATAGCATTCCCTTTTTACTTTAACTTATTTTGGGAACTGAGAATACATGCGGACTTTATGTTTTACATATTAGGCACAAGTACTTAAACTTATATATGTGTGGGTTATACAATGGCATAAACATTCCCTTTAGCTCGATAACGTTTAATCATTGGTTTTTGAACCGTGAACGCGAATCTTAGATATGGATCCATAGGGTTTGACATCCCCACTCGGGCTAGTAGCGCTAGCATTTAACGAGTGTTTAATACTTCGTAAACATACGCACTTGCCAAGTGTACTTTCATGGGGTATAAATGTTAAGTTATTTACCAAGTGCCCACGGTTAACATATACTTTATCATACTGTTTTGAAACGCTCTTTGTAGCACTGAAATCTCGTGGCCTACCTTACATACTGTTATACTTAAACTATAGCTCACCAACCTTTGTGTTGACATTTTTAAGCATGTTTTTCTCAGGTGGTTAAGGTTGCTTCCGCTGTGTACTAGTATTGCCGTAGACACCCGCTGCTCTAGTGTTATCACCGCATGAACTGTTTATCTTGCATTCAAACTTTAATACATTTGAAACTATATTTTGTAACGACCTAAGGGTCACATACATTTATTCATGCTTGCTATTCGTAGAAGCATACTGTTGGTGTAAAACATTTGATGTCGATTATGACGTCACCTTTTTATCGTGAATGCAACTTCTTTTATTACAGCATATAGTACTTAACCTTGTAATGATCCTTTGTTGATGATTCGTACACGATGGTTTTGTACGGGGCATCACATTTGGTATCAGAGCATTGGTTGTAGGGAATTAGGTTGCATTAGTGAATCAAAGACCGACCCGAATAGGATTCACTAATAGGACTAATCTACAACTTGCTAGTTTACTTGTTTCCGCTGAACTTACTGCATGCTGCTGCTTACTTTTACTGCTACATGCCGTATGCTACCACATGATTTCACTACTGTATGATATTACTTGCTTTCGATTACATGCTACTTATTGTTATACATGATTTAAACTGTTGGCCTAATACGTGCTTGCTTTATGACTTACTGACATGGAAAAATTTATTTTTCCTTGTTCAGATGTCGGATACTCCACCTGCTATCGTTTTGGGCAGTCCAGACTCGTCAGCCACCCCACCTACTGCTGCTGCCGACACACCGATCCCGCTACCCACGAGTGACCCCGGCGCTTCATATTCCGGGACTAGCAGCCAGGCGCCTGCCCCAGTGGTTACTTCTAGTAGAGCCCAGGACCCTTCGGAGATTCCAGCTCCATCTGCCCCCGGACCCTCAGGATCACAGCCCCGCTCTGGCGAGATTGTGATTCCCGCGGAGTTCGGGGAAGGTCCTTTCCGTAACCGGTATCTCCATTGGTGCCAATGCGCCCCTGATGGACGTCTCAATATGATCGGACCCGCTAGGTACAGATAGATGATGGCCACTCAAGGACGGCCAGTTCAGCCACCCGTACAGCCACCACATGATTCGGACGACCCGTCATCCACTGATGCTTCATCCGACGACACCTCCTCAGATGACTCCAGTGATGATGAGGACCCTGCTGATGTACCTATACAGGCACCCTCCACCCTGCCAAAGAAGCGGAACCGTTTTGATGGCACCGTCATTCCAGGGGTGAATGGAGGTCGTGTTTTCACTGACGCATTTGGTCGGCGTCGTAGGGTTACTGCTCGTAAACGGCTTGTGCCGTACCCTGCCGACCCACAAGTACGTAAGGCACCCCGTTACGTACTGACTATTTCTGGAGCCGGAACATCTGCACCCCGTTATGTAATGTCTGCACCACCGGCACCACCGGCACCACCTGCACCGCCGGCACTACCTGCACCGCCACAAGGGAGGTGGAGATCCTCCGAGCTCGAGTTGCTGAGCTAGAGGACCAGATGGCCCTTGTTATGGACATCCTTCACCCACCTTCACCGTAGGGCTTTTGTATTTAGATTTCATTATGTAATCTAGTTATAGCTTTATGTTTCACTTATGTAGTGTACGGACTTATTCAGATGTATGAAACTTATTATTATTAATGAATGGAACTTTGCATTATTTAATTCTTGCATGATGTTCTATTTACATTACTGTACAATGATTCTGTGGTATTTGTACCTAGATGTGTTATTTAATAACATGTGATGTGTTGATTCCATGTTGGTTGTCGTATACTGTACTATTACTATTTGAATGCTGGATTTTGACTTGAGTCAAAATTTTTGTTTAGAACATCATGGCTAACGGTCGATCCACACCTACTGCTGCTCAAATTGAAGAGATGATCCAAGAACATGTAGCTGCAGCCATTGCGGAAATGCAACCCCAAGCTCCACCGCCACCGCCACCACCACCAGTTATTCAGCCCATTCGAAATGGGTGTACTTACAAGGAATTCCAGAGCTGTAAACCACATAACTTCAGCGGCACTGAGGGACCGGTTGGTCTCACTAGATGGTTCGAAAAGCTAGAATCAGTATTCCGAGTTAGCAAATGTTCGGAGGACAGCAAAACCAAATTTGCTTCTTGCACGCTATCTGACGGCGCGCTCATGTGGTGGAACACAATGGCACATGCACAAGGCATTGATGAGGCGTATGCTACGCCATGGGATGAATTTAAGTGTGCCATGATTGAGGAGTATTGTCCGAGAACCGAGATACAAAAGATGGAGATGGAATTCATGCAGTTAAAGGCCGTTGGAAACGACCTTGATGGTTATAACAGGAGATTTTTGGAACTAGCCATGATGTGTCCGACAATGGTCACCCCAGAATTCAAGCGTATGGAGAGATACTTCTGGGGACTCCCTAAGTCCATCAAGGGAAATGTCACCTCGTCCAAGCCACCGAATGTTCCCGAAGCGATGCGCATGGGGCATACTTTAATGAATTAAATAACCATCGATGAACCGGAGAAAACTAAGTCTGAAGCGGTTATTAGTGAGAAGCGCAAATGGGATAACCACAACAACAACAACAACAACAGGGGAAGGAACTATGATCAAAACCCGGAGAAACGACATGAGGGTTTTAGGGGAAACAACAACGGTGGAAACACCAATCCGAACACCAACACGAACCTGAACTACAAGGGAACCTTACCACAATGCAAGCGGTGCTACAAACACCACACTGGGTATTGCAATGTTGTCTGTGAGAAGTGACAACGGTCTGGGCATGTTGGCAAAGACTGCAAGGCCACCACTTTGAATGGGAAGCCAAACACTAACGGGCCGAAGAAGTGTTTTGAATGCGGGCATATGGGCCATTTCAGAAATGCATGTCCAAATAAGCGAAAAGGCGGCGGACCACCTCGTGGTAGAGCTTTCAACGTTAATGCAAGGGACGCCCGAGAAAACACCGACTTGGTGACAGGTATATTCAAAATCAACAATCTATTAACTTCTGTCTTATTTGATACTGGTGCCGATAGAAGTTACGTATGTAGACATTTTTGCGATAAGATTAATTGGTCATTAGTCCTGTTAAAAGAGAGTATGCTTGTCGAGGTCGCCAATGGAAAACTTGAGATAGTTGACCATATTAGTCGAGGAGCTATTATCAACATAGCTGGTGCAGATTTTGAAATTGATTTGATACCTATCAAATTGGGAAGTTTTGACGTGATCGTCGGTATGGATTGGTTGAGCAAGATAAGGGCCGATATTATCTGCGGAGATAAAGCACTTCGTATACCACGCGAAGACGGTGAGCCACTGATCATCTACGGAGAGAGATGTACCTCGAAGCTGAACCTCATTAGTTGCGTGAAAGCGCAAAAGATCATGAAGAAAGGACATCTTGCTGTCCTAGAGCATGTGAAAACGGTAGAAACCGAGGTGAACAATGTGAACGACGTTCGAATTGTGAACGAATTTTCCGATGTCTTCCCTGAAGAATTGCCCGGATTACCACCGTCGAGAGCCGTAGAGTTTCAGATCGACTTAGTGCCAGGAGCTGCACCTGTAGCTCGCGCACCTTATAGACTTGCACCTTCTGAGATGAAAGAATTACAGAGTCAACTACAAGAGCTGTTAGACCGTGGATTTATCCAACCAAGTTTCTCGCCTTGGGGCGCACCTGTGTTGTTTGTGAAGAAGAAGGATGGATCCTTCCGTATGTGTATCAACTACCGTGAACTTAACAAATTGATAATCAAGAATCGGTATCCTCTTCCCAGAATTGACGATCTTTTTGATCAACTACAAGGATCGAGTGTCTACTCAAAGATCAATTTGCGATCCGGTTATCACCAGTTGAGGGTGAAGGAAAGTGACATGATGAAAACTGCATTCAGGACCCGTTATGGTTAATATGAGTTTCTCGTGATGCCATTCGGTTTGACAAATGCACCTGCCGTGTTCATGGATCTCATGAATCGTGTCTGCAAGCCGTACTTGGATAAGTTTGTTATCGTCTTCATAGATGATATCCTCATCTACTCTAAGAGCGAAGAAGAGCATGAGCAACACCTCCGGCTAGTACTTGAACTATTGAGACAAGAGCAGCTTTACGCCAAATTCTCCAAGTGTGAATTTTGGTTAAAGGAAGTCCAGTTTCTGGGTCATGTTGTGAGCGACCAGGGTATCAAAGTTGACCCCGCCAAGATTAAAGCCATCAGCAAGTGGGAGACCCCCACTACTCTAACTCATATTCGCCAATTTTTAGGTCTCGCCGGTTACTACCGAAGGTTCATTGAAGGATTTTCTCTGATTGTGCGTCCTTTGACCGTGCTAACTCACAAGGGCAAGAAGTTCATTTGGGAACCCGCACACAAATCAGCATTCCAAACTTTGAAGAAGAAGTTAACCACCGCACCTATCTTATCGCTTCCCGAAGGCAGTGATGACTTTGTTGTTTATTGTGATGCATCAAAGAGTGGTTTTGGTTGTGTACTGATGCAACGATCAAAAGTTATTGCCTATGTTTCCCGTCAACTGAAGATTCACGAACGGAACTACACTACTCACGATCTTGAACTTGGAGCCGTTGTCTTTGCGCTTAAATTGTGGAGACACTATCTTTATGGAACTAAGAGCACTATCTTCACCGATCACAAGAGCCTCCAGCACATCTTTGATCAGAAGCAACTGAATATGAGACAGCGTCGATGGATCAAGACGCTAAACGACTATGATTGTGAACTTCGCTATTATCCTGGCAAGGCCAATTTTGTAGCTGACGCTTTAAGCCGAAAAGAGAGGACGACACCTCTTTGTGTTAGGGCTCTGAACATCACCATCCATTCGAACCTCAACAGTCAGATCCGAGTAGCCCAAGATGAGGCTCTCAAGGAGGAGAATATATCTCATAAACATTTTATCATACTTGTCTCTCGATTCGAGGTTAGGGAGTCTGGACTCCGATGTTATGCCGAAAGAATTTGGGTACCTTATTATGGAGATCTACGGAACCTTATACTTGATGAAGCATACAAATCGAGATATTTGATTCATCCTGGAGCGGGTAAGATGTACCACGACCTTAAAGAACAGTATTGGTGGCCGAATCTTAAGAAGGACGTTGCGACTTATGTTGGTAAGTGTTTGACTTGCTCGAAGGTTAAAGCCGAGAATCAGAGACCTTCTGGGTTACTCCAACAACTGGAAATCCCACAATGGAAGTGGGAAAGGATCATAATGGATTTCATTACCAAGCTGCCAAAGACGGTGGGCGGATACGATACCATTTGGGTTATTGTTGACCGCCTTACTAAATCTGCACATTTCTTAGTGATGAAAGAAACAGATACGATGGAGAGACTTGCTCAACTTTACATTAAAGAGGTTGTATCTCGTCACGGTGTACCTTTATCGATCATCTCAGATCGCGATCCCCGTTTTGCTTCCAGATTTTGGCGTTCTTTGCAAGAAGCCATGGGAACCCGTCTCGACATGTGTACTGCTTATCACCCACAGACCGACGGGCAAAGTGAACGAACGATTCAGACCTTGGAGGACATGTTGCGTGCATGTGTCATTGATTTTGGAAAGGCTTGGGAAAGGCATTTGCCGTTAGCCGAATTCTCGTACAACAACAGTTATCACTCAAGCATTAATGCCGCACCTTTTGAAGCATTGTATGGCCGCAAGTGCTGATCCCCTATTTGTTGGGCTGACGTAGGCGAAAAACAAATCACCAGACCCGAGGTAGTCCATGAAACAACGGAGAAGATTGCTCAGGTTCAAGCTAGACTTAAGACTGCCCGCCATCGTCAAAAGAGTTATGCCGATCTTAAACGTAAAGACTTTGAATTCAACATTGGTGACCGTGTAATGTTGAAGGTTGCACCTTGGAAGGGTGTGATTCGCTTTGGAAAACGCGAAAAGTTAAACCCGTGATACATTGGTCCTTTCGAAATCTTGGAATGTGTTGGACCCGTTGCATACCGTTTAGATCTTCCAGCTCAATTGAGTTCAGTTCATCCTACCTTCCACGTGTCAAACTTGAAGAAGTGTCTTGCTGCACCCGAGCTTATCATACCACTTGAAGAACTTACAATTGACGACAAACTCCACTTTGTGGAAGAACCAGTTGAGATTATGGATCGTGAGATCAAAACTTTGAAATGCAACAAGATTCCGATCATCCGTGTACGATGGAATGCCAAACGAGGATGAGTTTACTTGGGAGCGAGAGGATCAAATGATGCGGAAGTATCCTCACCTTTTCCCGACTCCTCCATCTACCTCAGCTTAAAATTTCGGGACAAAATTTTCTTTAACAGGTGGGTAATGTAACGACCCTGGATTTTCCAACATTTATTTATTAATAATTATTATAATTAATACGTGTGATAAAACGAATGTATGTTATTACATTTACTTGTTGCCATGATTAACCGCACTTGACTTTTAATTGCCCGAAATGTCTTTATGACACGCAAAACTTTCACGAATAATATTTTCACATATTATTTACATTCATGATTAAGGTTTATTAATCATTTTAATTAACTATGGCTACTAGTTAGTTACTTGGGCTTTAATTGGATTACTTGCTAGTTACTTGAACTTGGGCCTTGATTAATGGTTAATGGACTTTAAGAGCCCACCCTACATCTTATATGGACTTACTAGCCCAACTCTTTCATGTAAGTATCATTTAATATGAAACGAGATGATTTATGTAGTAAGGAATCTTGTTACTACTTAGTTATATCATAATCCCCATGCATGGCCACCTAATAACCACTCTTTTAAGCTTTAACATGCTAGTAACCATTAAACATTTTCCTCCCCCCTTGGGTGCTGCAGGCCGTCAGCCTAGGTGTTGTAAATGGGTGGTTTTGTTTCAAATTTTAATCACATATTGCTAGCATTTTGCTCTCATTTTCTCACACACACAAAACACTTCAAACTTGCAACTTACTTTCTCTCTTTTTCTCTCATTTTTGTAAGTAACTTGAAGAATTTTTCTCTCTTCTTTTCTTTGTAAAAACCGAATCATATACATCTATCATCATCATCTTTTGTTTATTGTTACTAGTCTTTGATTATTACTTACTTACTTGTAGTTGTTCTTTACTAGTTACAAGAATCAAACTCTTTAGTTTGATTCTCCATTTATCTTGTATTAACAAGAACACATAGGAACCTAACTTACTAGTTATGTTCTACATTTAATTTCTTAAAAGATTGTAAGTTTATGTGTTGATTAAAATCATACTTGAAGCTCATGAAGTTAACTTAAAGTTTACTTTCTAAAGATCAAACTTTGGTTTGAATCTTTAAAGTATGAACAACCATGAACCTTTTACTTGTTTACTTAGTTTATTTCTTTGTATTATTTACTTTAATTTCATGATTGTTGGTTTGAATGGTCAAGTATTAAAAGTTAGTCTTGATCTCATACTTCCTTGAACTAAAATTAACTTTAAAAGTTCAAAAACATGTAAGTAAGCTTTCTTTAATTATAACTTTGTACACTTATGTTAGATCTAGACTTTTGAGTCTTGGATCTTCAAGATCAAACTAAGAACTATGTTCTACATCTTAAGATCTTGTTTAGTTAGTTTATTTTCAAGTTTAAAGTTCTACATTACTTTTACATTTCATGTATGTGTTGAATCTAAGACTTTGATGTAACTTTGGTTCATCAAAACACTTGCAACACTTAAGTGAGTTGTGCTTCATGTCTTAGGCTTACACTTGGGTTATGATGGTCAAATCTTGGTGAAAATGACGCAAACACATCAACGAGTTGTACACTTGAAGCTATATGCATCAAGGATGAGAACCATGATAAGCATCGAGCACCAAGAACCACCAGAACCTCCTGACCCTACTGTTTTACTGTTTTTGTGTCTGACCCGTATGACCTGGGCTACTGTAATTATGATTTTCAGATATCTCTGTTCGAGTAGATAATTTTCATATAGGACTCATCTTAATCCGAGTTACGGTTTAGGATTTATGGCCCTCCGATCGTCCCTATGTCCATATAACCTTGTGCTGAAAATTCTGACCTACTCGCACTTTGACCGTCGCCACGGTCAAACGAAGATGAGTTTGCTTCTGTAAATTTTACCATACTTAAAGGACTCATATACGGAACCATGGTCACTGGTCTCACCTTATTTCAGTAGGTATAGAGGCCGTGGTGACTGACCGAACTCAGCCTTTGTTTTAAACTACTTTCATAAACGAAACCTACTTTACACCTTTTGTTTGATGATGACCTTTAAGACCTTATTTACATACTTTTAAACCTTTTCGGACGATTTACTGACTTAGTACTATTTGACTTAGGTTGAGGACCCGTTTGGACAACCTTCATTACTTGCTTACTTTTCGAGTCATACTTTACCGCTACATTATCATTGTGAGTTATAGCATTCCCTTTTTACTTTAACTTATTTTGGGAACTGAGAATACATGCGGATTTTATGTTTTACATACTAGGCACAAGTACTTAAACTTATATATGTGTGGGTTATACAACGGCATAAACATTCCCTTTAGCTCGGTAACGTTTAATCATTGGTTTTTGAACCGTGAACGCGAATCTTAGATATGGATCCATAGGGTTTGACATCCCCACTCGAGCTAGTAGCGCTAGCATTTAACAAGTGTTTCATACTTCGTAAACATACGCACTTGCCAAGTGTACTTTCAGGGGGTATAAACGTTAAGTTAGTTACCAAGTGCCTACGGTTAACATATACTTTATCTTACTGTTTTGAAACGCTCTTTGTAGCACTGAAATCTCGTGGCCTACCTTACATACTGTTATACTTAAACTATAGCTCACCAACCTTTGTGTTAACGTTTTTAAGCATGTTTTTCTCAGGTGCTTAAGGTTGCTTCCGCTGTGTACTAGTCTTGCCGTAGACACCTGCTGCTCTAGTGTTATCACCACATGAACTGTTTATCTTGCATTCAAACTTTAATACATTTGAAACTATGTTTTGTAATGACCTAAGGGTCACATATATTTATTCATGCTTGCTATTCATAGAAGCATACTGTTGGTGTAAAACATTTGATGTCGATTATGACGTCACCTTTTTATCGTGAATGCAACTTCTTTTATTACAGCATATAGTACTTAACCTTGTAATGATCCTGTTGTTGATGATTCGTACACGATGGTTTTGTACGGGGCATCACAAATGATGTTCATAACATCATTCGATTCATATATATAAAGCTATCTTATTCGAAGGTTTAAACTTGTAATCACTAGAATATAGTTTAGTTAATTCTAAACTTGTTCGCAAACAAAAGTTAATCCTTCTAACTTGACTTTTAAAATCAACTAAACACATGTTCTATATCTATATGATATGCTAACTTAATGATTTAAAACCTGGAATCACGATGAACACCATAAAATCGGATATACGCCGTCGTAGTGAAACCGGGGACTGTTTTGGTTTGGATAATTAAAAACTATGATAAACTTTGATTTAAAAGTTGTTCTTTTAGGAAAATGATTTTTCATATGAACATGAAACTATATCCAAAAATCTTGGTTAAACTCAAAGTGAAAGTATGTTTTTCAAAATGGTCATCAAGATATCGTTCTTTCGACGGAAATGACTACCTCTTTAGTAATTGACATGTAACTTAAATTTCCAAGTATAAACCTATACTTTTTCTGTTTAGATTCTTAAATTAGAGTTCAATATAAAACCATAGCAATTTGATTCACTCAAACTGGATTTATAATGAAGAAGTTATGGGTAAAACAAGATTGGATATTTTTGATCTTTTTAGCTACGGGAAATGTTTAACAAATCTATACAAATCATATCCTAGCTAACTTATATTGTATTATACATGTATTCTAATATATTATGTAATCTTAGGATACCATAGACACGTATGCAAATGTTTTAACATATCATATCGACCCATGTATATATATTATTTGGAACAACCATAGACACTCTATATGCAGTAATGTTGGAGTTAGCTATACAGGGTTGAGGTTGATTCCAAAAATATATATACTTTGAGTTGTGATCTAGCATGAGACGTGTATACACTGGGTTGTGGATTGATTCAAGATAATATATCGATTTATTTCTGTACATCTAACTGTGGACAACTAGTTGTAGGTTACTAATGAGGACCGCTGACTTAATACACTTAAATCTTTAAAACATAATAAAAATGGTTGTAATTATATTTTGATCATACTTTGATATATATGTACATATTTGTATATGTTCGTGAATTGATCCGTGGCCAAGTCTTATTTTCGAGGAAGGAAATATCTGTGAAAGTGAGTTATAGTCCCACTTTTAAAATCTAATATTTTTGGGATGAGAATACATGCAGGTTTTATAAATGATTTACAAAATAGACACAAGTACGTGAAACTACATTCTATGGTTGAATTATCGAAATCGAATATGCCCCTTTTTATTAAGTCTGGTAATCTAAGAATTAGGGAACAGACACCCTAATTGACGTGAATCCTAAAGATAGATCTATTGGGCCTAACAAACCCCATCCAAAGTACCGGATGCTTTAGTACTTCGAAATTTATATCATATCCGAAGGGTGTCCCGGAATGATGGGGATATTCTTATATATGTATCTTGTTAATGTCGGTTACCAGGTGTTCACCATATGAATGGTTTTTATCTCTAAGTATGGGATGTGTATTGAAATATGAAATCTTGTGATCTATTGTTACGATTTGATATATATAGGTTAAACCTATAACTCACCAACATTTTTGTTGACGTTTAAAGCATGTTTATTCTCAGGTGAATACTAAGAGCTTTCGCTGTTGCAAACTAAAATAAGGACAAGATTTGCAGTCTATGTTTGTATGATATTGTGTAAAAACTGCATTCAAGAAACATATGTCGATGTAATATATTTCTATTGTATACCATTATGTAATGGTCGTGTGTAAACAGTATATTTTAGATTATCATTATTTGATAATCTACGTAATGTTTTTAAAACCTTTATTGATAAAATAAAGGTTATGGTTGTTTTAAAAATGAATGCAGTCTTTGAAAAACGTCTCATATAGAGGTCAAAACCTCGCAACGAAATCAATTAATATGGAATGTTTATAATCAATATGAACGAGACATTTTATAATGCATCCATTGTTGTTTGAATAAATAATCTTGTTTGCGTATTTATAGATATTATGAGGGAATGGTGACATGGCACATGTCCCTTTCATGGTTGTAACAAACTTTACCAATCCCGAGGGGTAACGTGGCACCTGTCCCTTTCATGGGAAAAATTGAGCAGATCCTAACAAACTTTCCTAGATTCATGGGCTGAAGTGGCGTGCAGCTTGTTTCTATGTTTGTTACGGGATCGAGTACTCGTTCCGGGGCAGTGTACTCATTCCGAGATGAAGTGTCTGCTCCGGAACGACGCACTTTCTCCGGGATAGCGTGCTTGTCTCGGGACGGTATCCTTGTACCTAGTCGAAATACCAAATTGGGAAGTTGTGGTAGTTCCGGTAGTGTGGTGGTCCCGAATAGGTCATTACGGGTGAATGCCTTGATTAACCGGGAGGGTTTTGCTTTGTATTTACTCCAAGTGTTTCTTCACGGCGTTTTACTCCAAGTGTTTCTTCTCGGTTTATCAGCAGGCTTATTTGTGTGTTAATATAATCCTTATCTTCTTAATGCCTTTTGCACCCGGCTAGGTGATGCCGGTGGCGTGCATGCTTATCCAGACTGGATTTTTATATGGCATTCCCGGCTAACCGTTGTCCGACGTGGTCTATCCCGGATGCATACATAATTAAACTTCTGGTCAGGTTACTAGGGTGATGCCGGAAAAATGTTCTTTTTCGGAATTGGCTACGCCGGGTAAAACCCTAGCCGGGATGTTTCTAATTAATATCTTTTTGAGACGGATCATTATACGTATCATCAAGTCCCCCCAGGTTGATGATGGTAGCTAGAACGGTTACCGTTGTCAAACTTTTAAAACGAAGCCATGCTTCCGATTGGATGTGCATTTAATGCTTGTCATTGTGAAAAGACAGTTTCTGCAAATACGCCCCTTTTTGTGTTTTTTTCCATTTTTCAACTTTTTAGAACGGCGTTCGAGGAACTTCTTTTTGCAATTTTAATCATTACTTTTGTTGATCCATCCTTTGATCTTAGCTGTTGGATCAATTTCTTTGAAACCTATAAATAGCTTCCTTTTTTCAACATTTTCACTTTTCACAGCCTTCATACCTTATACGTTTATTCTTCAAAAAACCAACAGTTTTTCACGAAGGAAGGTACCTTTACTGCTTCCTTCTTTTATATTAATTTATACTTATGTGTTTACATATATATGGCAGACCAGTCTTCCATATCTACTAGCGTAGACGCTCCTGAATCATCATCCAGGCCTTCCGTAGATATTAGCAGTATTATGAGTGAAGTATGTGATGAATATCTCGATGAATTAGTACGTAAGTACCCATTTTTGACCCATTATACCTTGAGGGTTCCTAACGCCATCCATCGAGCCCACAAGCCTCCGACAGACATGATCACCATGTAGGGTGCAACCATTACCGTGGGCAATTTTCGGTTGCCCTATTCTGAGTTTATGTATCAATTCTTTACACATTACGGAATAGCGCCTGCCCAGTACATCCCCATGCGTACCAAAAATTGGTAATGTAGGAGATGTATCTTAACCATTATCATATACTCCTAAACATTTGTATGTTCGGTTACTGTTTCTCCTTCTCAAGGTCTGAGATTGGATGGTTTTCTAACAAACGAACAGCGTTGTTCAACTTTACCGGCGATATGGATACCTCCTTAAAAGAGTGGCGGGAGTCGTTCTTTTTTTTTGATAAAAAGGGACTACCGGCATGGTTTGTTGAACTTTGTGAATGGGCAGTCAATGTGAAGAAGGGAGCTAATAAGATCCCGAGATTAAACGCTGCCGAGAAGGCATGCATATTGGCTATCCGGGAGTTCATGTTTCCCCATCGGCCATATCCGGAGGCCATGCTTGTGCTGGGAGGAGTCGGTCACCAATGGCCGGATCCAAACACTAAACCCATCATTTGTTTTAACGAAGCAGGTGGAGACTGATCCTAGCCAACTGTTATGTCGCATTGTTTTTCATTTGTATACTAACCTTGTTTATGTTTATGCAACAGTGATGGAGTTTGCTACCGCAATGGCTTCTGGAGATCTGGAAGAGATCCAGGTTAAGAGCGTCCCAGTTAACCCGAGAGACGAGCCGGATATTGTTCCGTAAGACATGGAACAGAATGTCGGTGATGGGGCCGAATTGGTTCTTCCTGTATTGAATGTACCAGAGGGGCACACGGTTGTGAAGAGGAGAATTCATGGTCTCCCTCAGCTACGAATGAAAAAGGCCAAGGGTAATCTTTTTGTTATAACAAACCAGTCTTACTTGTTGTTGTGACTTGTCTCATGCTTGACCTTCCTAAATTTTGCAGATGTTGCCGAGCCTTCTGTCAGTGCCGGTGCAACCGAGAAGGAGACCCTTGAGCTGGGTGGCGGTGAGGGAGAACATTTTTCCCTGGAGAGTTTTGATGACATTTACTTTAATGTCCCTGCGGGCGATGACATCGTCCGTGCTTTCTCTCAGCTGGATATCGATTATCCTACCTGCATGAAAGCCCTGGAGTAGGGGTCCTCTTCAGTCCTCCGTCAAGCATTCTCTACCCTTCCTATGGGTAACGCCAAGGTTGTTCGTGCCCAGACAATCATGGCGCTAAACACTTTCCTGCATGACAACTTTAACCGTGATGAGCAGGTGATGATGGACCTGGAGTGTCAGCTAAAGGCTGCCCAGGATGAGTTGTCCCGGACGTCCATGGCCCGGGAGGCTATTAACAGCTTGTAGAGACAACTGAGGGCTGCCAAGTATGAGCTTGTCCGGTTGGTGGCAGAGAAGGACAAGGAGGTTTCTTCTGCTATTTCTCCCAAGGAGGCGGCCTTGGCGGAGTGTAAGTGGTTGCAGGGTGGTTTGCTTCCACTATTGGCCGTTTATCAGTATAAACTTGTACCAACGAGGGCTAGACAATCACCTCTTAAGGGGGTACAGGATAACTAGCGTGGGACTTATGTGGATGCCGGAATCCATCTTCCGCTAGCCGGTTATTATTATATGAACATCGTGGTAAATAACATAATAACTAACTTATTGTAAACGGTAAAATTATTTTATTCATTCCTAAGAAGGAAAAACATACATACATTCTTTTTGAAAAAGAAAATACATAAACGTAAAGATGACCATGAGTTGAAGTGATCAGTTTCAATCACGGTATCCATCTAAATTTTAGTGTAGCGTCTAGCCACTTTTGTTTCCCTTAGCCGGTGTTCCATCTTGGTTGGAACTTTCACAACTTTCTGGCCTGGAATGTTTTAATACCGAATTAAGGTGTTCAGTTATTCCATGGGTATTGACAAATTTCTCCTCCCATCCCAGCTGATAGTGCAAGCCGGCACTCTCCTGTTTAATCTTGTAAGCATTGGTCGAGCTCTTTTTGGTGGTGCATGCTAATGGAGAGAAATAACTTAGTCATTTAAGAAATGACACACGTTTTCCTTCCAAGATGTGTGGTGTCTTCCTTTCTGTGATGCTTCTTGTGACCTGATTATTAACTTTTCCCGGGAAGGGTTGTCAGGTGGATTCGACTGTTGCCATGCCTTGTCGGGTTGGAAATTTAAGCAAACCGTGAGCGGTGGAGGTTATGGCGTTAAACTTTCTGAAGAAGTTTCTTCCCAAAATCACATTCGTGGCGGTGACGGATTTGACAACGTAGAAATCAATGACCTCACTACGGAGGTAGGGCTGGTTGCCTACTGTGACCGTTGCCTTGATTTTTCCTATAGGTTCTTCAGTGGAGCCCGTGAACCCAGAGATGACAGCGTTGTACTGTTTCATTTTCCTACCGACACATTTCGGGAGTTGGAAAGGCAATGGGCATACAAGACGTCAACCTCACTCCTGATGTCAGTGTACATTTCTCGGACTCGAAAGCCGTCTATTATGCCGTCAATCACCACAGGCTCTTCCCGAGCATAGCGTGCCGATAACTTTGGGAACGTGATTGCGGTGTCTCTTCAGGGGTTGAGCTCATCTTTTTCAATACTGATCATGTTAATTACAACCTTGTCTTTTGCTTTCTCACGCTTCTTACCGTCTTCCTTATGGCAGCTGAATGTCTTGTTTGGATCAGCTTTCTTGAATTTCCTGCCTTGCAATAAGTGATTAAGTTCACCAGCCTTTATTTTTGAAATTATCTCTCGCATTAACGCTTTACATTCGTTGGTGTCATGACCGTTATCCTGGTGGAACTCACAGTATTTTTTGGATCTTTGACCGTCCCGTTTTTCTAACGGTGCAGGAGGAGTGAATTTGGCTTTCACCGGCTCCGTTAGCAATATCTCCCTTGGGGTTTTGGTCAAGCTGTCAAGTAGAGATCCCTTATCGTACGGTCTTCGGTTGCTTTTTTCATGCCTGTGACCGTCATGGCTTTTTCCGTGACTGTTATGACTTCTGTGGTGACTGTCACTGCATCGGCTTTCATCATGACGGTGCCTGCTATCACTTCTTCTTTCATTGTCTCGCTTCTTCTCATCTCGGTGGTACCCGGTTTGCCTCTCTCACCCAGAATGTTAATATTGCCTTGCTACTATCACAGTATCCGTGAATGTACTCGGGATGTTCCATCGGAGTTCAGCAACAAGAGATGGGTGTGCCTCTTTGTCTAGGCAAGTTATGAATTCGGAAATCTGTTGTGTTTCCGGGAGCCCTGGGATTTTTTGGCACTCCAGTTGTACCTTGTGATGAAGCTTTCGATTTTCTCTCCTCGGTACATTGGTATCTCATGGGCATATAAGTGTGTAAACGTATGCCGGCGGAGATTTTGATATTGCATGAGAAATTTTTCCCGTAGGTCTGCGAAGCATGTGATACCGTTTGGTGGCAATTTAGCGAACCACTCTCTTGCACCACCCTTGAAGATTTGCAGGAAATCATTTGGGCCAGTAGTGCCATTGTACACCCCCAAATTGACCTGTATGATGATGTTGTCGGGCAGAATGCAGCCGGTGATTCTTTCGCAAAACTTATGGCTAGTAGCCGACATCTCAACCGGCCGCTTTGCTTTATTGCCGGTGATTAGAGCAAATAGATTCTCGAGTGCAGTGCCTTGGACGACAGGTTGTGACAGGGAATGCTTGTATGCTGAAGGTGCAGCGTGCACGAGGATCTCCGTGAGCCATGCATTGGCGGCGGCCTTGGCAGCTCCTTCACCTCCTGAACCGATGTGTGGCAGAGGGTTAGCCTTCAGAATATAAAAGTTTTGTTGCTGTTGCCTTCCTGTGATATTGGTGCTATCGCCTAACATGGTCTTCAATTTCTCGATTACTTGTTTTTCAATGTTAGCTGATATCATCTTAGTGATCATTTCGGCATCATCATGAGATGATCCGATCCCACTCGAACCACCGGTTTTGAAATCGAAAATGCCCGTGTTCAATCTTTTCCCGTCAGGTGGTGACTTCTTCCTTGTATCTTCATCGCCACTGGAAACATTCATTTCATCATCTGAAGTGTCTCTGGAGTGAATGTCAGCGATGGATTGCTTCTGTGGTTGCGGGGGTTCCACCGTTGGTGAACTTTCTGTGTTCAAAGTGTGTGGAATGATATCGGACGTTCCTTTTTTGTTTGCTGTTTCACTACCTGGTTTTGCTGTATTGTTCGTACCTTTAGGTGGCCCCATTTGATCAAACCAAAATCGTTTGGTATAAATAGATTTCGGGTTTGAGTGCTTGATTTGGGAAAAAGAGTGGATTAAATGTTTTAACTCCAATAATTGTGCGAACCCTGATTTGGGATTTGGATTCCAAGGGCGTAAAATGATCGATGGGATTAACCTTATTCAATCGGAATCGAATAAGTTAATATCTTAAGGTGAGGATTAATTCCGATATTGACCGGAGTATTGAACGGAATTGTATTAACGACTGGAGAGATGCTACTGTAATTAATTTGAGTAGAGTAACATTAATGCATCCATTGTTGTTTGAATACATGATCTTGTTTGCGTATTTATAGATGTTATGAGGGAATGGTGATGTGGCACATGTCTCTTTCATGGTTGTAACAAACTTTGTCAATCCCGAAGGGTACGTGGCACCTGTCCCTTTCATGGGAATAATCGAGCATATCCTAACAAAGTTTCCAAGATTCATGGGTAGTGTACTCATTCCGAGATGAAGTGTCTGCTCCGAAACGACGCACTTTCTCCAGGACAACGTGCTTGTCTCAAGACGGTATCCTTGTTCCTGGACGGAATACCAGACCGGGAAGTTGTGGTAGTTCTGGTAGTGTGGTGGTCCTGACTAGGTCATTACGGGTAAATGCCTTGATTAACCGGGAGGGTTTTGCTTTGTATTTACTCCAAGTGTTTCTTCACGGTGTTTTACTCCAAGTGTTTCTTCTCGGTTTATCAGCAGGCTTATTTGTGTGTTAATATAATCCTGCCTTTTGCACCCGTCTAGGTGATGCCGGTAGCGTGCATGCTTATCCGGGCATGATTTTTATATGGCATTCCCAGCTAGCCGCGGTCTGACGTGTTCCTTCCTGGATGCATACATAATTAACCTTCTGGTCAGGTTACTGGGGTGATGCCGGGAAGACGTTCTTTTTCGGAATTGGCTACGTCAGGTAAAACCCTAGCCAGGATGTTTCTAATTAGTGTCTTTTTGAGACGGATCATTATACGTATCATCAACGTCCGACCTCCAATTGACTCAAAGAAGGCACCTTTTAATTCCAAGAAGAAGTTCATGAGGAAATGTTTTGGATGTGGTGATCTAAATCATTTGATAAGTGAATATCCTAAAAGGAAGAACGAGAAGGCATTTCTTGAGGTGCATGGGACGATAAAGAAAACGAGACATAAGAAGAAGGAAATGTAACACAAGAAGAAGGAAAATGAAACATGCCTCATGGCCATTGAAGCACCAAACTTGGAAGGAGATGATGAAGCATGCCTAGTCGGCCAAATCAACAATGATGTTCTTCCAAACTCTTTTGAATTTAATATTGATAATTTCATTAAGCTTTGTGATCTAATTAGTAGAGTTAGCACTAGTAACACTAACCTAAAAAGGGAAAACTACTTACTTAAGTTAGATGTGTCTAGGCTCAAGGAAAGAATAACTAACTCACGAGAATGCCTGATATGGCCGAAACGGACGATTTTATATGTGCGGTGTCATTAGGTCGCACGGCGTCAGAATCAGCTGATCAGGGTAGCGAACAATAGTTTTGAATTTATATTTAGCGGGGCCTAAATCGTACTACTCCTTATTATGAGTAAGAGAAGTATGACCTAGGGTCGTATATTTAAGATATCAGTAGAATCGAACTATAATTAAAGCTTAAAATAATCCTAAGGTGAAAGAGTAGTGGTTTGTTACCTAATTTTGGGTTTTCTAGTTTATAAGATAAGTAAAGTAAATGCAATAAAATTAGTAATTCAGATAAGGTTAAAAAAAGCGCATACTATGATTTCATCAGTTACTTTGCCGAGATTATGGAATGCTGGCTCATGAATAGGTATTGACCTTGTATTCATTACACTGGTCCTAAACGCCCCTGTCGTAAGACATGTCACTGGGTAATGCGATAGGCTTGAAGCAACTGAATAGACAACAACGTCCCTTACCCCCGACGCCCATGTAGTCTGACTACAGGTATACCCGTTCAGACGGCTCATCCAATTGATCAACTCGGTTGGGTGACGTATTAACATTCCACAAAGGTCTAAACTTTCTTAAGAATAATAGAATATAGGGTTTGCCATATCCGAGAGATGTGATGTGCTTCGATGCTTTCGTTAATGATTGGGTTTAAAAGGTAGTTAGGCCCTTAAAAAGAGTTTAACCATAAAGAACACCATGGCCAAGTTGGTTTTGACTTCCATGAACACGTTCGGTTATCCTAACGGTCCAATCCTTTATGTGTTTAAACAAACAGTTCGTTAATTAACCAAGAATCCCTCAAGCGGGGTGCAATGCTTGAGACCGCGTTATGGTGAAGTGTAAAAATCAGCACTGACCGGGTTCCATGGCCTTACTTATCAGAGGTACATCTAATAACAATCGTTGTGCTTCAGCGTGCATGTACGAAGTTTATATGCTCGGTGACTACACTAACATGGTCTAGGACCGACAATGTACTAGAGGTCTAGTTAGATGTTTCACTACGAAAGAGTCCTCAGTCGGAATCTAAAGATCGGTGGACTTACTACAACCGGTGTGCCTCAGTCAAACTTACGTTGTATCCTATAGACTTTGAAATGTCCCGTTCATATTGATTATAAACGTTCCATATTAATTGATTTCGTTGCAAGGTTTTGACCTCTATATGAGACGTTTTTCAAAGGCTGCATTCGATCTTAAAACAAACCATAACTTTTAAAATACTACGAAGATTATCAAATAATGATAATCTAAAATATAGCATTTTCACACGACCATTACATAATGGTTTACAATAATATTACACATCAATATATGCCTTCGAATGCAGTTTTTAAACAATATTATACAAGCATGGACTCCAAATCTTGTCCTTAATTTAGTATGCAACAGCGGAAGCTCTTAACAATCACCTGAGAATAAACATGCTTAAAACGTCAACAAAAAATGTTGGTGAGTTATAGGTTTAACCTATATATTTATCAAATTGTAATAATAGACCACAAGATTTAATTTCTCATAAATACACATCTCGTATCAGGCATTTCGCAAACTGCATAGAGATAAAAATCATTCATATGGTGAACACCCGGTAACCGACCTTAACAAGATGCATATAGAATATCCCCTATCATTTCGGGACTCCCTTCGGACATGATAAATTCGAAGTACTAAAGCATCCGGTACTTTGGATGGGGTTTGTTGAGCCCAATAGATATATCTTTAGGATTCGTGTCAATTAGGGTGTCTGTTGCCTAATTCTTAGATTACCAGACTAAAAAGGGACATATTCGGTTTAGTAATTCAACCATAGAATGTAGTTTCACGTACTTATGTCTATTTTATAAAACATTTATAAAACTGCATGTATTCTCATCCCAAAAATATTAGATTTAAAAATTGTGACTATAACTCACTTTCACAGATTTTTCCTTCGTTGGAAATAAGACTTGGCCACTGGTCGATTCACGAACCTATAAAAAAATGTGTACATATATATCAAAGTATGATTGAAATATATTCACAATATTTTTTTATTACGTTTTTATGATTTAAGTTTGTTTATTTAGTAGTCCTCGTTAGTAACCTATAACTAGTTGTCCACAGTTAGATGTACAGAAATAAATCAATATATATTATCTTGAATCAATCCACGACCCAGTGTATACACATATCAGGCTAAATCACAACTCAAAGTATATATATTTTTGGAATCAACCTCAACCCTGTATAGCGAACTCGAGCATTAAAGCTTATTGAGTGTCTATGGTTGTTCCAAATAATATATAGATGGGTCGATATGATATGTCAAAACATTGTATACGTGTCTATGGTATCCCAAGATTACATAATATATATTAGAATACTTGTATAATAAAATATAAGTTAGCTAGGATATGATTAGTGTATATTTGTTATAAAATTTTCGTAGCTACAACAAGTAAAATTTTCCAATTTTGTTTTACCCATAACTTCTTCATTTTAAATCCGTTTTGAGTGATTCAAGTTGCTATGGTTTCATAATGAACTGTAATTTATGAAACTAAATAGAAAAAGTATAAGTTTATAGTCGGAAATACAGGTTAAAAGTCATTTACTAAAGAGGTAGTCATTTTCGTCAAAAGAACGACATCTTGATGACCATTTTGAAAAACATACTTCCACTTTGTGTTTAACCATGATTTTTGGATATAGTATCATGTTCATATGTAATATCATTTTTGCAGAAAACAAACTTCCAATTCAAAGATTAAGATAATTTTTATTTTTCTAACCCAAAACAGCCCCCGGTTTCACTACGACGGCGTATGTCCGGTTTTACGGTGTTCTTCGTGTTTCCAAGTTTTAAATCATTAAGTTAGCATATCATATAGATATAGAACATGTGTTTAGTTGATTTTAAAAGTCAAGTTAGAAGGATTAACTTTGTTTGTAAATAAGTTTAGAATTAACTAAACTATGTTCTAGTGATTACATGTTTAAATCTTCGAATAAGATAGTTTTATATATATGAATCGAATGATATTATGAATATCATTAATACCTCAAGTTTAGTAGGTAAACCTACTGGAAGTGACAAAAATTGATCTAACTTCAAAGGATTTCCACTCGAAATAAGATTGTTATATTATAGAAATTGAATCAAAGTTTGAATATGAGTATTACCTTGTATTATGAAAGGACCCGTTCATATACATTATAAACGATTCACAATAGTTGATTACATTGCGAGGTATTTGACCTCTATATGATATATTTTACAAACATTGCATTCATTTTTAAAAGTCAAACTTTCTTTACATCGAAAATTGACAGGCATGCATACCATTTCATAATATCCACTATCCAACTATAAATTGATTTAATAAAAATCTTTAATGAACTCAATGACTCGAATGCAACGTTCTTCTAAATATGCTATGAAAGACTCCAAGTAATATCTTTAAAATGATAAAATGCACAGCGGAAGATTTCTTTAACACCTGAGAATAAACATGCTTTAAAGTGTCAACCAAAAAGTTGGTGAGTTCATTAGTTTATCATAATCATTTATTTCCATCATTTTAATAGACCACAAGAATTTCATTTCCAGTTCTCATAAATATACGTCCCATGCATAGAGACAAAAATAATCATTCATATGGTGAACACCAGGTAACCGACATTAACTAGATACATATAAGAATATCCCCTATCATTTCGGGATCCTCCTTCGAACATGATATAAATTTCGAAGTACTAAAGCATCCGGTATTTTGGATGAGGTTTGTTAGGCCCAATAGATCTATCTTTAGGATTCGCGTCAATTAGGGTGTCTGTTCCCTAATTCTTAGATTACCAGACTTTAATAAAAAGGGGCATATTCGATTTTGATAATTCAACCATAGAATGTAGTTTCAATTACTTGTGTCTATTTCGTAAAACATTTATAAAAGTTGCGCATGTATTCTCAGCCCAAAAATATAAAGGGTAAAAAGGCAAATGAAACTCACCATACTGTATTTCGTAGTAAAAATACATATAACGTCATTGAACAAGTGCAAGGTTGGCCTCGGATTCACGAACCTAAATTAATTATATATATTTATGTGTTGGTCAATATTTATCTAACAAATTAGGTCAAGTCATAGTGTACCACAATCCTAATGCTCGAGACTAATATGCAAAAGTCAACAAAAGTAAATTTGACTCAAAATAATTTCCAAAAATCTATACATGATTAATATATAGTTTAAATATCGTCATTTTATATTTTTAAATATTTTTAAAAGATTTATTAGAGTAAATAATATAATATAATTTATTAATAAATAAAATTTTATATTAAATTTATATAATAAAATATACTTTTATATATATTAAGTAATAAAATTTATAGGGTTCATTTAATATCATAAAAATAATATGATAGGTATTATTAAGGTAAGTTATTACACGTAGTAAAATATGTTTGTATCACATATTTATTTGATAAAATAATATCTATAATGATAGTAAGTAAAAGTTGTATTATTTTGTAATAACAATTATTATTATAAAAATATCAATATTTATAATTACTAAGATGACATTATGATAAAACGATAATTCTAATTATGATAACTTTAATATTTACGATAATTTTTAATATTATCTTTAAAATAATAATTCTATTTAAAATAATAATAATAATGATATTTTATAGTAACAATGACATTTCTATTAAAATGATAATTTTTGTTAAAATGATAGTTTTAATACTAACGATACTTTTAATAATAATAGTAATGATAAAAATAATAAGAACGATAATTTTATCTAAATCAATATCTTATAATATTTTAATTTCATCATGATAATCTTATTCATTATTTCCTAATCGTTTCGTTTAATAGCTTTTAATCGTCTTTTATATCATGTTCATAATAATGATAATAATATTAATCAAAATAATTAGGTGTTACAAATATTTGTTTTAATTACACTAATATTAATAATGATAGTTACTATAACATTATTAACGATAATACTAATAATTATCTTAATGATAATATAGTAATAATAATAACAATAACAATAACCATTTTTAAATAATGATATACATATTAATAATGATAATAATAATAATAATAATAATACTAATAATAATAATAATAATTGGATAATAATAATAATACTAATTATAACTTTAACGATAATAACGATAGTAATAATAAAAAAATAACAATTTTTAATGATAAATCCCTTTTATTGATAAAGATAATAATAATGATAATAATAAGATAAAACTAGAACGACGATAAAAACGACGATAATAATAATCATTTTTAATAAAAATATTGAAAATTCAATTGATTATAACTTCTAATCCGTTCATCGAAACCATTCGATATCTAAAGGAAAAGTTCTTAATTTTTCGTTAGCTTTCCAAGGACATGCATATCTTATACCTTATCTCAACCGTAAGTGTAACTAATTCAAGATTCAACCTAACCTGTCTAAGGGCAATATCAAAAGTACAAGCATGCATAATCCTAAATACTCGAGCACTCACTATTAGTATGTAAAAGTTAAATTTTGAGTACTCACGTATCAATATTGAGATTCAATATTGCAGGAAAGGTACGTAGACGCAACGGAAATGATAAACACTATATTGACCTCACGAGCATACCCATAAACCATACTCAATCACCTCCATAGCTATAACCCATAATTTCCTTAATCCTATCCTACTCGAAAAACAATTTCAAAATCACTCGGACAGCACTCCGTCGTAATATTTTATGTATACTAATAATATCTTGAAATAATACGGAGTAAATATATATATGTAAATCGATTGAGAGAGTTTAGATAAAAATATTTTCAAGTTTCTATGAAATAATGAAACCTATTGAATTCTATTTATAATAGATTTTTGAATTATTAAAGTGAATTATTAAAGTATGAAATATTAAAGTGAATTATTAAAGTATGAATTATTAAAGTGAATTATTAAAGTATGAATTATTAAAGTGAATTATTAAAGTATGAATTATTAAAGTGAATTATTAAAGTTAAAGTAAAATAAAAATAAAGTAAAGGTAAAGTTTAAGTATAGTAAAAGTATAAAACTATGTACGTATAATTCGCGTATAAATATATATAATATTAATTTAAATCGTTATATATATTTAATAAAATAAAATAAAAATATCGTTATCTTTATCATACTAGTTAAGTAATGAGTCGTCAAAAGTGGTTCTAGATATTTATAAAAGTTATATATGTTTTAATAATAAAGTTCTTTTTAAACTGAAAACGTTTTTGTACGTTTGAAACTAAATAGATCAATCGAGTCTTTATGAGATTCAATCTTCCACTATCCTTTGTCTAGTTCTCAATGATTGACAATTTGTTCTTATTTATAAATCACTTTACCATTTTCCGAATATTGTTAAAATGGAAAGATTTCTCAAATCAACGTGGGCCTTTCAACAGAGACTTGTAATCATAATTCAATATATCTGATAATTCAATCATTTGATCTTATCTTCTAATTCCATTGATAAACATTTTGAAACAGATACAATCATATAAAGTATTTAATCTAATATTTTGTTTACGTTTCAAGTTATAATATATATACACATATACATATATAATCATATTCGTTTAATGGTTCGTGAATCGTTGGAACTTGGTCGAGGTTAAATGAATGTATGAACATAGTTTAAAATTCTTGAAATTTAACTTAACAAATATTGCTTATCGTGTCAGAAACATATAAAGATTAAAGTTTAAATTTGGTTGGAAATTTCCGGTGTCGGAAACATATAAAGATTAAAGTTTAAATTTGGTTGGAAATTTCCGGGTTGTCACATATTAGAAAGATATCTTACTGTAAATAAGAAAGATTTCTTAAGGTTGGATGATCACTTGAAATGGATTTGCAAGATTGGAAGTAAGCTAGTAAACTTGAAAGTGTTATTGAAGTGTTCTTGAGTACTTGTTTTGTAGGTTGATCAAAGGTTGGTTTTAGGAGCTAGATTGATGTAGATTTTGTTGAATATGATGAAGAACACTTAGAGCATCATCATAGAACAAGAAAGAGATCAAATGGATGAAAGAAAATTGAAAAATGTAAGTGTGTGTGATGGTACATAAAAATGTGTATATGCATGTGTTTATATGCAAATTGTAGTTTGATTTTTAGTGCAGTTATTATCCCTAATGGCCATCTTGATCAATCAACAATGCTAGAGAACAAAAGTAGCTGATTAGGAGTCTGATTTTGATGTTCTTCTATTGGTATATACCAATAGTAAATACATCTAGAAGCTGTATATTGTATGAGTAATAATACGGTTGCATACGAGTAGAATTGTTGATGAAAATGAACGAGAATGTAATTGTAAGCATTTTTGTTAAATAGAAGTACTTTGATATATGTCATGAAGTCTTCCAAAAGTGTATTAATACATCTTAATACACTACATGTATATATACATTTAACTGAGTCGTTAAGTCATCGTTAGTCGTTATATGTAAGTGTTGTTTCGGAACCTTTAAGTTAACGATCTTGTTAAATGTAATTGATCCATTGTTATTACACTTAAATGAGATGTTAAATTATTATGTTAACATGTTAACATGGTGTATTAATATATCTTAATATCATATATATATGTGTAAAATACTATTACAACAATAATCGTTACATATATGTATTGTTTCGAAATCCTTAAGTTAGTAGTCTCATCTTACTCGTGTAGTTCATTGTTAATACGCTTAATGATATATGTAATTATCATTTCATGATGTTAAACATAGTGTATAAATATCTTAACATGATACATATGTATTTAGTAAGACGTTGTTGTAACGATAGTCGTTATATATACCGTTTCGCGTTTCTTAATTCACTACTTTCATTTTATGTATATAACTCATTGTTAATGTACTTGGTGAGATACTTACTCATCATAATATCATGTTAAATATATATATATATATATATATATATATATATATATATATATATATATATATATATATATATATATATATATATATATATATATATATATATATATATATATATATATATATATATATATATATATATATATATATATCATGTTGTTTTTACAAGTTTTAACGTTCGTGAATAGCCGGTCAACTTGGGTGGTCAATTGTCTACATGAAACTCATTTCAATTAATCAAGTCTTAACAAGTTTGATTGCTTAACATGTTGGAAACATTTAATCATACAAATATAGTTTTCATTTAATATATAATCATGGAAAAGTTTGGGTCATTACAGTACCTACCCGTTAAATAAATTTCGTCCCGAAAATTTAAGCGGTTGAAGGTGTTGACGCATCTTCTGGAAATAAGTGCGGGTATTTCTTCTTTATCTGGTCTTCACATTCCCAGGTGAAATCGGGTCCTCTACGAGCATTCCATCGAACCTTAACAATTGGTATCTTGTTTTGCTTAAGCCTTTTAACCTCACGATCCATTATTTCGACGGGTTCTTCGATGAATTGAAGTTTTTCATTGATTTGGATTTCGTCTAGCGGAATAGTGAGATCTTCTTTAGCAAAACATTTCTTCAAATTCGAGACGTGGAAAGTGTTATGTATAGCCGCGAGTTGTTGAGGTAACTCAAGTCGGTAAGCTACTGGTCTGACATGATCTATAATCTTGAATGGCCCGATGTATCTTGGATTTAGTTTCCCCCATTTACCAAATCGAACAACACCTTTCCAAGGTGAAACCTTAAGCATGACCATCTCTCCAATTTCAAATTCTATATCTTTTCTTTTAATGTCCGCGTAGCTCTTTTGTCGACTTTTGGTGGTTTTTAACCGTTGTTGAATTTAAATGATCTTCTTGGTAGTTTCTTGAATTATATCCGGACCCGTAATTTTTCTATCCCCAACTTCACTCCAAAAAATTGGAGACCTGAAATTTCTACCATAAAGTGCCTCAAACGGTGCCATCTCAATACTCGAGTGGTAACTGTTGTTGTAGGAAAACTCTACTAACGGTAGGTGTCGATCCCAACTGTTTCTAAAATCAATAACACATGCTCGTAGCATGTCTTTAAGTATTTGTATTGTAGTGACCCGAACTTTTCTATGTTTATATATATATTAAATGAAATTTTTATTTACATGATTAAGTGTTTCCAACATGTTAAGCAATCAAACTTGTTAAGACTTGATTAATTGAAATAGGTTTCATATAGACAATTGACCACCCAAGTTGACCGGTGATTCACGAACGTTAAAACTTGTAAAAACTATACGATGACATATATATGGTTATATATATAGTTAACATGATTTTATTATAAGTATGTATCTCATTAGGTATTTTAACAATGAGTTATATACATAAAAATGAGACTATTAATTTAAGAAACTCGAAAACGATATATATAACGATTATCGTTATAACAACGTCTTACTAGGTACATATGAATCATATTAAGATATTGATACACTTGGTTAATTATGTTAAATGATAAGTAAATATATTATTAAGTGTATTAACAATGAAATACATATGTAAAAATAAGACTACTAACTTAATGATTTCGAAACGAGACATATATGTAACGATTATCGTTGTAACGACATTTAACTGTATATATATCATACTAAGATATATTATATATCATAATATCATGATAATATAACAATTTAACATCTCATTTGTTATAATAAACAATGGGTTAACAACATTCAACAAGATCGTTAACCTAAAGGTTTCAAAACAACATTTACATGTAACGACTAACGATGACTTAACGACTTAGTTAAGATGTATATACATGTAGTGTTTTAATATGTATTCATACACTTTTGAAAGACTTCAAGATACTTATCAAAATACTTCTACTTAACAAAAATGCTTACAATTACATCCTCGTTCAATTTCATGAACAATTCTACTCGTATGCACCCGTATTCGTACTCGTACAATACACAGCTTTTAGATGTATGTACTATTGGTATATACACTCCAATGATCAGCTCTTAGCAACCCATGTGAGTCACCTAACACATGTAGGAACCATCATTTGGCAACTAGCATGAAATATCTCATAAAATTACAAAAATATGAGTAATCATTCATGACTTATTTACATGAAAACAAAATTACATATCCTTTATATCTAATCCAAACACCAACGACCAAAAACACCTACAAACACTTTCATTCTTCAATTTTCTTCTTCTAATTGATCTCTCTCAAGTTCTATCTTCAAGTTCTAAGTGTTCTTCATAAATTCCAAAAGTTCTATTTTCATAAAATTAAGAATACTTCCAAGATTGCAAGTTTACTTTCAAGTTTTCTAAATCCATTCCAAGTAATCATCCAAGATCAAGAAACCTTTGTTACTTACAGTAGGTTATATTTCTAATACAAGGTAATAATCATATTCAAACTTTAATTCAATTTCTATAGCTATAACAATCTTATTTCGAGTGGAAATCTTACTTGAAATTGTTTTCGTGTCATGATTCTGCTTCAAGAACTTTCAAGCCATCCAAGGATCCTTTGAAGCTAGATCTATTTTTCTCATTTCCAGTAGGTTTATCCAAGGAACTTGAGGTAGTAATGATGTTCATAACATCATTCGATTCATACATATAAAGCTATCTTATTCGAAGGTTTAAACTTGTAATCACTAGAACATAGTTTAGTTAATTCTAAACTTGTTCGCAAATAAAAGTTAATCCTTCTAACTTGAATTTTAAAATCAATTAAACACATGTTCTATATCTATATGATATGCTAACTTAATGATTTAAAACCTGGAAACACAAAAAACACCGTAAAACCGGATTTACGTCGTCGTAGTAACACCGCGGGCTGTTTTGGGTGAGTTAATTAAAAACTATGATAAACTTTGATTTAAAAGTTGTTATTCCGGGAAAATGATTTTTATTATGAACATGAAACTATATCCAAAAATCCAAAAATTATGGTTAAACTCAAAGTGGAAGTATGTTTTCTAAAATGGTCATCTAGACGTCGTTCTTTCGACTGAAATGACTACCTTTACATAAACGACTTGTAACTTATTTTTACGACTATAAACCTATACTTTTTATGTTTAGATTCATAAAATAGAGTTCAATATGAAACCATAGCAATTTGATTCACTCAAAACGGATTTAAAATGAAGAAGTTATGGGTAAAACAAGATTGGATAATTTTTCTCATTTTAGCTACGTGAAAATTGGTAACAAATCTATTCCAACCATAACTTAATCAACTTGTATTGTATATTATGTAATCTTAAGATACCATAGACACGTATACAATGTTTCGACCTATCATGTCGACACATCTATATATATTTCGGAACAACCATAGACACTCTATATGTGAATGTTGGAGTTACAGGGTTGAGGTTGATTCCAAAATATATATAGTTTGAGTTGTGATCAATACTGAGATACATATACACTGGGTCGTGGATTGATTCAAGATAATATTTATCGATTTATTTCTGTACATCTAACTGTGGACAACTAGTTGTAGGTTACTAACGAGGACAGCTGACTTAATAAACTTAAAACATCAAAATATATTAAAAGTGTTGTAAATATATTTTGAACATACTTTGATATATATGTATATATTGTTATAGGTTCGTGAATCAACCAGTGGCCAAGTCTTACTTCCCGACGAAGTAAAAATCTGTGAAAGTGAGTTATAGTCCCACTTTTAAAATCTAATATTTTTGGGATGAGAATACATGCAGGTTTTATAAATGATTTACAAAATAGACACAAGTACGTGAAACTACATTCTATGGTTGAATTATCGAAATCGAATATGCCCCTTTTTATTAAGTCTGGTAATCTAAGAATTAGGGAACAGACACCCTAATTGACGCGAATCCTAAAGATAGATCTATTGGGCCTAACAAACCCCATCCAAAGTACCGGATGCTTTAGTACTTCGAAATTTATATCATGTCCGAAGGGTGTCCCGGAATGATGGGGGTATTCTTATATATGCATCTTGTTAATGTCGGTTACCAGGTGTTCACCATATGAATGATTTTTATCTCTATGTATGGGATGTGTATTGAAATATGAAATCTTGTGGTCTATTATTACGATTTGATATATATAGGTTAAACCTATAACTCACCAACATTTTTGTTGACGTTTAAAGCATGTTTATTCTCATGTGAATACTAAGAGTTTCCGCTGTTGCATACTAAAATAAGGACAAGATTTGGAGTCCATGTTTGTATGATATTGTGTAAAAACTACATTCAAGAAACTGATTTCGATGTAACATATTTGTATTGTAAACCATTATGTAATGGTCGTGTGTAAACAGGATATTTTAGATTATCATTATTTGATAATCTACGTAAAGCTTTTTAAACCTTTATCTATGAAATAAAGGTTATGGTTTGTTTTAAAAATGAATGCAGTCTTTGAAAAACGTCTCATATAGAGGTCAAAACCTCGCAACGAAATCAATTAATATGGAACGTTTTTAATCAATAAGAACGGGACATTTCAGTTGGTATCCGAGCGTTGGTCTTAGAGAACCATAAATTTGCATTAGTGTGTCTTATCGAGTTTGTTAGGGTGCATTAGTGAGTCTGGACTTCGACCGTGTTTTCTTTAAAAATGATTGCTTAACATTTTTATTGGAAACTATATATTATTAACATGCATATATTATGTGATATATTAATCTCTTAACATGTTTGATATTGTGTGATAGATGTCTACCTCTAGCACAAATCCCATTGACTCACCTAATAATAACGAAGAGTCAAATATATATTGGACTGATTCACAAGTTCCCGAAGAAGAACCGGAAGAAGAATCAGAACCGGAAGAAGAATTAGAACCGGAAGAGGAGGAACCGGAGGAGGAAATAGAACTGATGGGGGAAATAATAAAACGGTTAAGTAAAAGAAAATCCTCAACCAACCGACCAAGGTTAATTATGGTCAATGGTGTTTCCGCCAAGGAAGCAAAATATTGGGAGGATTACCAATTCTCCGATGAATCGGATTCCGACGAGAATTCCGATGATGTTATAGAAATTACCCCAACTGAATTTAAAAAGGCAAAAGAAAATAATAAGGGAAAGGGTATAAAAATAGAGAAATCTAATTCCAACCCCGATGAACTTTATATGTATCGTCAACCCCCGAAGCCCTTAAGTTGTAACAATGACCCGGGAACCTCTAAACCACCAGGTTTTTCTTAACCGTTGTGGAAAACGACAGCTCGTATTAGGGGAACATCATATATCCCTAGAAACTTGGCAAAACGAACCAAAACCGAAGAAGAAGAAACGAGCGAGTCGGAATAAGAGAGTTGTATTCGTGTGGTGTAATATATGTAATATAGTGTGCTTATGCTTTATGATATATGTAAAAATTGCTTGTATTAATAATTTTTTTTTTTTATGAATCTAACTCTTGTCTATTTTACAGTATAAAAACACAAAATGGATAGACAACCCAATATTTTAAGAGACCTACCTGGAGACATGATTGATGAAATCTTGTCTAGAGTCGGTCAGAATTCTTCGGCACAATTATTTACGGCGAAATCAGTTTGTAAGACATTCGAAGAACGTTCCAAGAATGTCTTGGTTTATAAGAGACTTTTGTTTGAAAGATGGGGGATATCACATTGGGAAATCCATAAGTTACGATGTGTTTACTTTGACACATATATTGCGGGGAACCCAAATGCTATTTTACGCAACGGGTTAAGAAATTATTTTGACTCAATGTATCCGAATATAGGACTTCATGATTTAGAAAAAGCGGCTAACATGCAACATAAAGAAGCATGCTAAGCTTACGGGTTAGTAATGTTCGCTTCTCACTAAAGTGAGAAAAAGAACATCGGGCTACAACTATTAAACAAAAAGTTCCCACAAGTGACGGAGTCGGTAATTGGGGTAAGAAATGAGGTTTTTAGGTTATTATGAGACTGTTGGTCATTACGTAACCCTCGTCCCTTTGACGACGTTACAACACGCTGTCTTATCAACGGCCATAACGGTTATGTTCCACAAGACCAAGGATGGGAAGTAGTCCTAGTAAAACTAGAATGCATGACTTGTTTCTGGACGTATGAATTACGTGTCTTTATTGCCTTTGCTGAACGACTTGTGTGCTAGCTAGAATTATCTTCACAACTGTCTTGTATCAAAGTTATTGTGTGCTATATTTCATGCTTTATGTAAAATAAGCGGTATTGTAAGTTTGTAAAATATTGTATAAAAGTTTGAACGCGAAATATTATTATAATCAGTTTTTCATATAGAATTGTAGTAGTTGAATTGTATATTAGCTACTAAGTATGAACTTAACGGGTAGGTACTACCCGAATTTAAACTTATAAAATGCTAATATGAAGAAAAAGCTTTTATAAATGAGTTCATATTATGCTACGAAATACTATTAACTACTCTTAATATTCGGTATGATTAACTTGTTCCATTTGACTATTTTGAAGGAAATGGCACCGACTACTCGACACACCGTGAATATGAATGAAGAGGAATTCCGTACTTTTTTAGCTTCAAACATAGCCGCAGTACAGGCTGCACTACATACCAACAATAACCTTGGATCTACCAGTACAGGAAATCGTGTAGGATGCACCTACAAAGAATTCACTGCCTGCAAACCTTTGGAATTTGATGGAACCGAAGGACCGATCGGATTGAAACGGTGGACCGAGAAGGTCGAATCGGTGTTTGCCATAAGTAAGTGTACTGAAGAGGACAAAGTGAAGTACGCTATGCATACCTTCACTGGTTCTGCGTTAACATGGTGGAATACCTATCTAGAGCAAGTGGGACAAGATGATGCGTACGCACTACCGTGGTCAGCATTCAAGCACTTGATGATTGAGAAGTACCGTCCCAGAACCGAGGTCAATAAGCTCGAGACAGAACTTAGAGGGTTACGAACCCAAGGATTTGATATTACCACGTACGAAAGACGATTCACAGAATTGTGCCTATTGTGTCCGGGAGCGTCCGAAGATGAGGAAGAGAAGATCGACGCATTTGTGAAAGGATTACCGGAAAAAATCCCAGAAGATATAAGTTCACACGAGCCCGCCTCCATACAACAGACATGTAGAATGGCTCACAAACTAGTGAACTAGATTGAGGAAATAATTAAAGAACAGACGGCTGAAGAGGCCAATGTGAAGCAAGTCAAAAGAAAGTGGGAGGAAAAAGGTGATAAGAATCACCAATACAACAACAATAGCAATTACAATAATAATCGCAACAATTATCCCAACAATCGCAACATCAATCGCAACTACAACAAATGGCCCAACAACAACAACAACAACAACAACAACAATAACAGCAACTACAACAATCATCCCAACAATAATAACAACCGCAACAACAACAACAACAATCAGAAGCAGCTATGCCAAAGGTGTGAAAAGTATCACTCGGGGTTCTGCACCAAATTTTGCAACAAGTGTAAAAGAAATGGTCATAGCGCGGCGAAGTGTGAGGTCTACGGACCAGGGGTTAACAGAACGAAAGGAACAAATGGTGTCGAAACGAGTAATGGCGGAGCAAGTAGTGTCGGAGCAAGTTATGCCAATGTAGTTTGTTATAAATGTGGAAAACCGGGCCACATTATTAGAAATTGCCCGAACCAGGAGAACACGAATGGACAAGGCCGCGGAAGAGTTTTCAATATTAATGCGGCAGAGGCACAGGAAGACCCGAAGCTTGTTACGGGTACGTTTCTTATTAACAATAAATCTGCTTACGTTTTATTTGATTCGGGTGCGGATTGAAGCTATATGAGTAGAGATTTTTGTGCTAAATTAAGTTGTCCATTGACGCCGTTGGATAGTAAATTTTTACTCGAATTAGCAAACGGTAAATTAATTTCAGCAGATAATATATGCCAGAATCGAGAAATTAAACTGGGTAGCGAAATATTTAAGATTGATTTGATACCAGTAGAGTTAGGGAGTTTTGATGTAATAGTTGGCATGGACTGGCTGAAGAAGGTGAAAGCAGAGATCGTATGTTATAAAAATGCAATTCACATTGTACGAGAAGAAGAAGAACCCTTAATGGTGTACGGAGAAAAGGGTGTGAAGACCCGTCCTAATCCATCCGGACGAAGTCCATATCGATTATAAACGATTCACAACAGTTGATTACATCGCGAGATACTTGACCTCTATATGATACATTTTACAAACATTGCATTCGTTTTTGAAAAGACAAACTTTCATTACATCGAAAGTTGACAGGCATGCATACCATTTCATAATATATCCAACTATAATTGACTTGATAATAATCTTGATGAACTCGACGACTCGAATGCAACGTCTTTTGAAATATGCCATGAATGACTCCAAGTAATATCTATAAAATGAGCAAATACACAGCGGAAGATTTCTTTCGTACCTGAGAATAAACATGCTTTAAAGTGTCAACCAAAAGGTTGGTGAGTTCATTAGTTTAACATAAATAATCATTTCCATCATTTTAATAGACCACAAGATTTCATATTTCCATTTCTCATAAAAATACGTCCTATGCATAGAGACAAAAATATCATTCATATGGATTGAACACCTGGTAACCGACATTCACAATATGTATATAAGAATATCCCCATCATTCCGGGATCCTCCTTCGGACATGATATAAATTTTGAAGTACTAAAGCATCCGGTACTTTGGATGGGGCTTGTTGGGCCCGATATATCTATCTTTAGAGTTCGCGTCAATTAGGGTTTCTGTTCCCTAATTCTTAGATTACCAGACTTAATAAAAAGGGGCATATTCGATTTCGATAATTCAACCATAGAATGTAGTTTCACGTACTTGTGTCTATTTTGTAAATCATTTATAAAACCTGCATGTATTCTCATCCCAAAAATATTAGATTTTAAAAGTGGGACTATAACTCACGCATATAAATATTGTAAAATAGTTATTAAAACATTGCATGTATTCTCAGCCCAAAAATATATAAAAAAGGGAATAATGAAACTCACCTATTGTATTTTGTAGTAAAAATACATAGAACGACATTGAACAAGTATAGGGATGGCCTCGGATTCACGAACCTATATCAAGTATATATATTAACATATTGTAATCGTAATTGAACAATTTATGCATTATTCTTAGTGATGTGATCATTATTTTTAATAATATATAGATTTCATTTAGTTAAATATATTTACCTTATTTACTTTAGATAATTAATTATTATTTATTATGAGAATACTAATATAGTTATGTTATACGAATTTAAATATATTTTTATATAACTAATATTTATTTGGTAAAATAATATTAATAATAATAATGAATGAAAATTATATCATTTTGTAATAATAATAATATTATTAATAATATTAATAATGATATTATGTTAATAATAATAATAAAATCATGTTTAATGATAATAATAATAATAATAATGATAATGATAATAATATTACTAATACTAACAATAATGATAATAATATTAATTGTATGAATAATACTAATAATTATATATATTTTTTTAATAGTTGTATTAATTTAATAACAATCATAATTAATAACAACAACAACAACAACAACAACAACAACAACAATAATAATAATAATAATAATAATAATAATAATAATAATAATAATAATAATAATAATAATAATAATAATAATAAGACTACCTTTACAAAATAGGCTTTTAAAAAGATTTGTCACAGCCCGGGCTCGAACCCGAGACCTCTCGGTTAACCACACACCCTATCAACCATTGAGCTGTGGCTAATTTTCTGAAGTAAAGCCCGCAGTTAATTCTTTTATATTAACAGCCCAACAGAAGCTTAAATTGATTTGGATCTCGGCCCAATTATGGAAATCGAACCTGGCAGCCCATATAACCGAACATGGCAGCCCATATACTTATCAGGCCAAACCCTTTTTCGATTAACAGGAAAAAAATAGCAGCGAGCAAGAATAATTGATTTATCATCATCGTCTGAGTGTTATCATTATCGTCTTCACCATCATTCTTATAATATCATCATCATCATCGTTATTCACCATATCATCATCATCTGAGTGTTACATTATCGTCTTCACCATCATCCTTATAATATCATCATCATCATCGTTATCCACCATATCATCATCATCATCTTTTTAATATCGTTAATACCATAAACTTCATTGTTATCATAAGTTTCATTCGATCATGGGTTTAAGTTGCAACACATAGCAGTATTCGGTAATAAATAAAAGGGTTTGATTATTATTATTATTATTTTTTTACTTCGCTCCACTTTCCTCATTAATCAACTAGGGAATTTCTTTTGTGTTTGTCTGCCAATAGGAAAAAGTAACAAGCATCCACCAAAATACTTTATCTCTTGGAGTAAACTAGATAAATAATAATGAGTTATAAATTGGTTATTTAAATGTGAAGGTGGTGTTTGGTTTTGGTTACATGTGAAAGAAATATAGAAGCAATCGAAAGTAATTTTGTTGTGGGGTAAAATGTCGGTTCATGTGCTCCACCATTAAAGAAAAATGCGTATGTGCCCGAATAATTATATGCATCGATGTGTTTCAAAATAAAGTGACCTCACATCAAATCACAACCATTTTTATAATTAAACTTCATGACTCACCTTCATAAACAAAAGTCACCATCCCCATCTTCTTTGTTCTATTAAGACAGAAACAGAAAACGTATTGTAACACAATTTAGTAGAGTAGTAGCAATTGCCATTTGATTTCTTGATTTGCTATGGCTCTCGGATATCAGCTGGAACAGAAATAGATTCGTATAATAGGAGGGTTGCAGCAGATTTCGAAAGGTTTTTGGAGTAGAGAACATGCGTACAGCAACATGGGTTCAAGGGTAATTGAAGGGTAGTTTAGAGTGGCGGTTTGGAGTGAAGGTGGTGTTGTGGGTTGCGAATGTTTAAACTGAAAATAATTGAAACGTCTAACAGATACAGTAGTTGTATAGTTGTTATTTGTTTGAACTCGAAGTAGGAATTAGAAGTGAGAGTGAGAAGTGGGGTGATTTTTGGTTCTTTAGAAATGTTACGTAATTCGTTTGATTAATATCAAAAAAAAATAGTCGACAGATTTCATGACCCAGTACACAAAAAAATATAAACAATTAAATGGAGAAAAAGATGTCTAACTGAATTTGTAGTCTTGTGTTTGTTTGGAATCAACTTGTATGGTTTTCAGACAGAAGTTAAAATTACCAATAGTTTAAAAACAAATGAAAAACTGGATACGTTCCATTCTGTTCTCATATAAATGTATATCCAGTGTTCTTATATTTTTATATTTCTGTATATGTAATTATGTAAATACAACTGTATTTTGAGTATGTATTGCGTGCACTGTATCTGTATAATTAGTATATATGTATATGTGTCTACACTCATATATAGTATATGTATATATATATGTTTAAATGTATATATAATTTAAATCTAATTAATTTTAATAATTACCAATGTAGTAATGGTAATACCATTATTAACATTTATTTTGATAAAAATACTAATATTAATTCTAATAAATGATAATAGTAAAATAATAATAATATCGTTACTAAATATCATAGATTATTTATTTTAAATAAAAATACAATTAATAATTTCTATAACACTGATATAATAATAATAATACTAATAATAATGCAACTTATAATTAAGATATAACAATTTACATATTTCCATTTTTATATACAAATATTATTACTACAGATGTTGATATTAAATAAAACAAATAAAAAAAAATATTTTTAACTTGTAATTTACATTTAATATTCATACGTTTTTATATATTACCATATAATAATAATTATTGATAAGAATCATACATATATAATTTCATATCATATATATGTGTATATATATTCATTCTGATATTACTAAATTATTATTAGTATTTTATATTTTTTAATAATACGCAATTGTTCGTGAATCGTCGGGCATAAGTCAAATGCATTCATGGAAATAGTTCAAACATTATGAGACTCTGTTTAATAGACTTTGCTTATCATGTCGATTATAGATTAAGATTAAAGTTTAAATTTGGTCAGAAATTTCCGGGTCATCACAGTACCTACCCGTTAAAGAAATTTCGTCCCGAAATTTGAGTGAGGTGGTCATGGTTAAAAATAAAAATGTTTACATGACGAATATGAGTTGATAAATAGAGTTTTATCATCACTGAGTAATAAAGATAAAATAATTTGATTATTCGAAGAGT
Organism: Rutidosis leptorrhynchoides; assembly: GCF_046630445.1. Classification (NCBI taxonomy): domain Eukaryota; kingdom Viridiplantae; phylum Streptophyta; class Magnoliopsida; order Asterales; family Asteraceae; genus Rutidosis; species Rutidosis leptorrhynchoides. The sequence goes on from NC_092340.1 coordinate 195,315,004, forward strand.
ACGAGTGAAGCCATCACTTAGTAGTGAGATGAGATAAACAAGTTTCATCATAACTCTTCACTAGTCACGGTTGAATTTAGAGAGAGAAAAAAAATAAGGTACGTCTTAACCTTTGATGTGGTCACGTTTGAATTCCGGAATTCAAGGGATTTGAAGAAAATCTTTGAAATCTAAAAGATTTGATTCTTCTGTGAATAAGGAAATTTAGATTTATATAATTAAATGCGGTGATCTGCCTCGATTCCTCTGTCTGATATTTTCACTATAAATTTTACATTTTCCATTCCATTAATCTTCACCACTTCAATACTCAATTCCCAAATTCAAAAGATCGTGAAATGCTTAATCCAGTTCTGATCCTTGTCCTTATCCTGATTATCGCAACAATCATTCTCCTCTTCCAACTTCCATCGGAGGAATCTGCTTTCTTCTACTTCACACTTGGGGTTATAGTGTTTTTAATTCTCCCGTGTCTTTATGTTGCGATAAACATTGATATACACGGTTTGTAGTTTCTACGTTGTTGTTGGACTTTATATCTTCCCTTATATTTCAATGTCCCTGCTTTTGTCTCCTATAACTATTGTCATCCACAGTTAATGCGCCCTCTTATTTGCTGCGATCCATACCCCCTTTCTATTTCGGAGCTTCATGCTTTTGTTTACTTTTCGCAAGTAATGGTCCAGAATTCATAAGTATGGAGTTTCGAATTATCATATTATACAAGGTAGAAAGGAAAGGTAGTAGCACGATTTGTTTTGTACAATTACTTGAATCACTAAGAATAGAACTATCAAGAATATATTTTCTTAATATGTTCAAAAGTTAAGCAGAATGAATGAGTTATGTAACATGGCACATGATGACGTTATAATCTGTGAATCATCATGTTCCATTTAGAAACTCAGCATGACTTACTGTAATATAATCACGTTGATCAAGTGTCATTATATTATACTAACTCATGCATCAGTTCCCAACATTACTTCAATAACATTCATATTTTAAGCTCGAAAGTTTACAGACTATAGAAACTAACAGTTTCTATATGATGTAACACTGATAGCACGAAGAGATTAATGATTTCAGATAAGAATAGTTATGAAAATATCTTCAGAAATATGGAGGATATTTATAATGAAAGATACGATGATATCTTGGAATTTCTAATGTCGATGGATGATGAAGAAGATTTATCCGTAAGGGTTTAGATTCGGAAGCTAGGTATTCGCTAAAGATTTCATTAGAAACATAATTATCAGGATTCTTAATATACAAGTTTAGTCCTTGTGATTTATTCAGAGACTCCTTCGTAGCTTGCTCAATCAGTTTTTTTTTTCAGTTCCAAATTGTCTATCGAGCGTTCCTAACACTCCCTTCTTTATCATCAAACTTTTGGCTGTTGAGGTTGTTTACAGTTTTTGTTGCTTCATTCAACTTTTTCAACATTTAGAGTATTGATTCGCAGACTAGGTGCTTTTCAGAATTTCAGAATGGAAGATCATAACTCTAAGAAGTAAATGTTATATGTATACATATAACTTTTGATATAGAAATGTTGCGAGACTCACAATATAGATTTGCTGATTCCCGGTAATTGGTATGGCAATTCTTGTTACAAGATGCGGATGAGTACATGATGAGACTTCAATAGATAAATATAGTGATTTTTTGAAGAGATTTAAACCAAGGAGCGACGAGGTTGCTGGTACGTCTGCTGGTAATATGATGGAATATAAAAGGTTCCCCGGTAATAATAAAAGAGCACGCATATATATCAAGATTATAATAAGGTTAATTCGAATGAAAATCGAAGTTGACTTGCTGGAGCTGTGACAAAATTGACTAATTTTGGAAAGAGCTAGCACAGATACGTGTTAAACGTTTACTCAGGTTCCGGGTGTTTTCAGGTGTATAACTATATGTATCAATCTTTTCTTTCGTAGATGATGTGCGGTTGGTTCATCCTCTCAATTGAGGTGTTTTCAAGAATCATTGAAGAGTTTGAACGTAGATTGTAATCGTCAAGATACAATTGAGGTTTAAGATGAAGTCAAGTGGCAAACTTGAAGAAGTTTTTAGTTTCATATGTTATAATCAATATTTTAATTCATTTTAATTGTCCAACATTATTAGTCCACAGTTGATAGTCCACAGTTAGCAGTGTACAAATAATAATTCATATATAGTTTATTATTTAATATTCGAATTAATTAATACGTATCGTGACCCGTATACATGTCTCAGACTCGATCACAACTCAAATTATATATATTATTATAGAATCAACCTCAACCCTGTATAGAGAACTCGATCATTACTGCATATAGAGTGTCTATGGTTATTCCAAATAATATATATAAATGCGTCGATATGATATGTCAAAACCTCATATACGTGTCCCGATATTTAAAGTGTGTAAAAATAAATAACAGAATTTAAATGACGATAAATAAAGTGCGTAAAGTAAATAACAGAAATTAAATGATGATAAATAAAATTGCGATAATTAAATTGCGATAAATAAACTGCGATAAATAAAATGTAATCAGTTAGCTAGGAACAGTTAGCTGGAAACAGTTAGCGTGGATTCTTAATAAAATTTCTCATAGTTAATTTGTTTGTTTCTAACAAATTTTATTTTGTCCAATGTTTTCTTCATTATGCCACTTGTTGGATTATGATAAATCAAAATCCAAATATGAATTTAAATAAAAATGGTTATTCTACGGTGAACGGATATACATATTGGTGGATGTAAGTAGGATAGTAAACGACTGTTGAATCAGCTTCGAAGAATGTACAATGTAACTTATTAATGTGAAATTTAAATAGTCCTCGGGTATTACCTACCCGTTAAAATATTTTCACCATTAACAGTTTGTACAAGAGAATTTTTAATTACAATCTTTATGAAAACATATGTACATATATATTTTCTTCAGATGTATTCATGGATTTAATAAGTTAATATGATATTAAACTCATTTGCTTTTTGGTTGGAACTAGAATAAATAATCTCTAAAACTTTAGAGATTACATATTCGCCATGTCGAACGAAGATAAATGAGGTAGAACGATATGTAGAATGAAGATCATACTCAAAGTACATATGATGATATTGAAGCATGGATTATTGATGGTACTGGTGCTGTTATTGACTGTACTGTTGGTGCCGGTGATGTTGCTGAAGCTGGTACATTTTGCACCATATTCTCCGAATTGATTATTCGAGCGCAAAGTTCGTTAACTTATTACTCCAGGATGATTGTCGGTCGGAACGAGAGGATGAATAAGGTTCAGAATTGTGGATATAGTATAATCTTGTCGAGTTACCCTGGAAATGAGACTGAAAATGGTGTCTCGAACAGGTTCACCGGTAAACGCTTCAGGTTCATTGTCAAGAGGTGAATTCGGTTGGTGGAAGGGATCGCCTTCTTCGCGTCTCCATTGTTTAAGTTGACTACGAACCCATCAGATGAATTGGTTGATTCATTCTGGTGACACTGCTTTCGGAGCTTAGGTGAAATTCCATGTCGGAATAGCTGTAGGAATAACTATCGAAATAGCTATCGGAATCTGAGGAATTCAAACAGGTTGAGGGATTCATCTCGTACGATCAGATGAAGGATTTTTGATAAGAAATAGATTATAGGATGTAGATTAGTACCCTGCAATACATAATTTACGTATACATCTATAATACTAAAATCCCATAAGTTAAGGAGGAATCTATGGAAGCTGTCAGGTAAAGATAACAATAACAGATACGCTAAGATATGAATTAGTAGATACGCTAAGATATGAATTAGTAGATACGCTAAGATATGAATTTTGTCTATACACTATTCATGCAGTCAATGCAATAAGATATGTCTAGACTAAGAATAATAAGCAGGTAATTTACTAAGGATGATAAACAAATGATTTCTAACAAAAATGATAAGCAAAACTTTTGACATGTAGACACGGTCGAAGTCCAGACTCACTAATGCATCCTAACGACTTATTAGTTAGACACACTAATGCAGACCCGGTTCACTAAGACCACCGCTCTGATACCAACTGTGAAGACCCGTCCTAATCCATCCGGACGAAGTCCATATCGATTATAAACGATTCACAACAGTTGATTACATCGCGAGATACTTGACCTCTATATGATACATTTTACAAACATTGCATTCGTTTTTGAAAAGACAAACTTTCATTACATCGAAAGTTGACAGGCATGCATACCATTTCATAATATATCCAACTATAATTGACTTGATAATAATCTTGATGAACTCGACGACTCGAATGCAACGTCTTTTGAAATATGCCATGAATGACTCCAAGTAATATCTATAAAATGAGCAAATACACAGCGGAAGATTTCTTTCGTACCTGAGAATAAACATGCTTTAAAGTGTCAACCAAAAGGTTGGTGAGTTCATTAGTTTAACATAAATAATCATTTCCATCATTTTAATAGACCACAAGATTTCATATTTCCATTTCTCATAAAAATACGTCCTATGCATAGAGACAAAAATATCATTCATATGGATTGAACACCTGGTAACCGACATTCACAATATGTATATAAGAATATCCCCATCATTCCGGGATCCTCCTTCGGACATGATATAAATTTCGAAGTACTAAAGCATCCGGTACTTTGGATGGGGCTTGTTGGGCCCGATATATCTATCTTTAGAGTTCGCGTCAATTAGGGTTTCTGTTCCCTAATTCTTAGATTACCAGACTTAATAAAAAGGGGCATATTCGATTTCGATAATTCAACCATAGAATGTAGTTTCACGTACTTGTGTCTATTTTGTAAATCATTTATAAAACCTGCATGTATTCTCATCCCAAAAATATTAGATTTTAAAAGTGGGACTATAACTCACGCATATAAATATTGTAAAATAGTTATTAAAACATTGCATGTATTCTCAGCCCAAAAATATATAAAAAAGGGAATAATGAAACTCACCTATTGTATTTTGTAGTAAAAATACATAGAACGACATTGAACAAGTATAGGGATGGCCTCGGATTCACGAACCTATATCAAGTATATATATTAACATATTGTAATCGTAATTGAACAATTTATGCATTATTCTTAGTGATGTGATCATTATTTTTAATAATATATAGATTTCATTTAGTTAAATATATTTACCTTATTTACTTTAGATAATTAATTATTATTTATTATGAGAATACTAATATAGTTATGTTATACGAATTTAAATATATTTTTATATAACTAATATTTATTTGGTAAAATAATATTAATAATAATAATGAATGAAAATTATATCATTTTGTAATAATAATATTATTAATAATATTAATAATGATATTATGTTAATAATAATAATAAAATCATGTTTAATGATAATAATAATAATAATAATGATAATGATAATAATATTACTAATACTAACAATAATGATAATAATATTAATTGTATGAATAATACTAATAATTATATATATTTTTTTAATAGTTGTATTAATTTAATAACAATCATAATTAATAACAACAACAACAACAACAACAACAACAATAATAATAATAATAATAATAATAATAATAATAATAATAATAATAATAATAATAATAATAATAATAATAATAATAATAATAAGACTACCTTTACAAAATAGGCTTTTAAAAAGATTTGTCACAGCCCGGGCTCGAACCCGAGACCTCTCGGTTAACCATACACCCTATCAACCATTGTGCTGTGGCTAATTTTCTGAAGTAAAGCCCGCAGTTAATTCTTTTATATTAACAGCCCAACAGAAGCTTAAATTGATTTGGATCTCGGCCCAATTATGGAAATCGAACCTGGCAGCCCATATAACCGAACATGGCAGCCCATATACTTATCAGGCCAAACCCTTTTTCGATTAACAGGAAAAAAATAGCAGCGAGCAAGAATAATTGATTTATCATCATCGTCTGAGTGTTATCATTATCGTCTTCACCATCATTCTTATAATATCATCATCATCATCGTTATTCACCATATCATCATCATCTGAGTGTTACATTATCGTCTTCACCATCATCCTTATAATATCATCATCATCATCGTTATCCACCATATCATCATCATCATCTTTTTAATATCGTTAATACCATAAACTTCATTGTTATCATAAGTTTCATTCGATCATGGGTTTAAGTTGCAACACATAGCAGTATTCGATAATAAATAAAAGGGTTTGATTATTATTATTATTATTATTTTACTTCGCTCCACTTTCCTCATTAATCAACTAGGGAATTTCTTTTGTGTTTGTCTGCCAATAGGAAAAAGTAACAAGCATCCACCAAAATACTTTATCTCTTGGAGTAAACTAGATAAATAATAATGAGTTATAAATTGGTTATTTAAATGTGAAGGTGGTGTTTGGTTTTGGTTACATGTGAAAGAAATATAGAAGCAATCGAAAGTAATTTTGTTGTGGGGTAAAATGTCGGTTCATGTGCTCCACCATTAAAGAAAAATGCGTACGTGCCCGAATAATTATATGCATCGATGTGTTTCAAAATAAAGTGACCTCACATCAAATCACAACCATTTTTATAATTAAACTTCATGACTCACCTTCATCAACAAAAGTCACCATCCCCATCTTCTTTGTTCTATTAAGACAGAAACAGAAAACGTATTGTAACACAATTTAGTCGAGTAGTAGCAATTGCCATTTGATTTCTTGATTTGCTATGGCTCTCGGATATCAGCTGGAACAGAAATAGATTCGTATAATAGGAGGGTTGCAGCAGATTTCGAAAGGTTTTTGGAGTAGAGAACATGCGTACAGCAACATGGGTTCAAGGGTAATTGAAGGGTAGTTTAGAGTGGCGGTTTGGAGTGAAGGTGGTGTTGTGGGTTGCGAATGTTTAAACTGAAAATAATTGAAACGTCTAACAGATACAGTAGTTGTATAGTTGTTATTTGTTTGAACTCGAAGTAGGAATTAGAAGTGAGAGTGAGAAGTGGGGTGATTTTTGGTTCTTTAGAAATGTTACGTAATTCGTTTGATTAATATCAAAAAAAAATAGTCGACAGATTTCATGACCCAGTACACAAAAAAATATAAACAATTAAATGGAGAAAAAGATGTCTAACTGAATTTGTAGTCTTGTGTTTGTTTGGAATCAACTTGTATGGTTTTCAGACAGAAGTTAAAATTACCAATAGTTTAAAAACAAATGAAAAACTGGATACGTTCCATTCTGTTCTCATATAAATGTATATCCAGTGTTCTTATATTTTTATATTTCTGTATATGTAATTATGTAAATACAACTGTATTTTGAGTATGTATTGCGAGCACTGTATCTGTATAATTAGTATATATGTATATGTGTCTACACTCATATATAGTATATGTATATATATATATGTTTATATGTATATATAATTTAAATCTAATTAATTTTAATAATTACCAATGTAGTAATGGTAATACCATTATTAACATTTATTTTGATAAAAATACTAATATTAATTCTAATAAATGATAATAGTAAAATAATAATAATATCGTTACTAAATATCATAGATTATTTATTTTAAATAAAAATACAATTAATAATTTCTATAACACTGATATAATAATAATAATACTAATAATAATGCAACTTATAATTAAGATATAACAATTTACATATTTCCATTTTTATATACAAATATTATTACTACAGATGTTGATATTAAATAAAACAAATAAAAAAAATATTTTTAACTTGTAATTTACATTTAATATTCATACGTTTTTATATATTACCATATAATAATAATTATTGATAAGAATCATACATATATAATTTCATATCATATATATGTGTATATATATTCATTCTGATATTACTAAATTATTATTAGTATTTTATATTTTTTAATAATACGCAATTGTTCGTGAATCGTCGGGCATAAGTCAAATGCATTCATGGAAATAGTTCAAACATTATGAGACTCTGTTTAATAGACTTTGCTTATCATGTCGATTATAGATTAAGATTAAAGTTTAAATTTGGTCAGAAATTTCCGGGTCATCACAAAGGGCAACATGAAGCTACATCTTATTAGTAATTTGAAGGCACAAAAACTAATAAGAAAAGGTTGCTATGCTGTTCTAGCACACGTCGAGAAAGTACAAACTGAAGAAAAGAGCATCAATGATGTTCCCGTAGCAAAAGAATTTCCGGATGTATTTCCGAAAGAATTACCGGGACTACCTCCACATCGATCTGTTGAATTTCAAATAGATCTTGTACCAGAAGCTGCACCAATAGCTCGTGCTCCTTATAGACTCGCACCCAGCGAGATGAAAGAACTGCAAAGCCAACTGCAAGAACTATTAGAACGTAGTTTCATTCGACCAAGCACATCACCATGGGGAGATCCTGTTTTGTTTGTCAAGAAGAAGGATGGTACATTTAGGTTATGTATTGACTACAGAGAGTTGAACAAACTTACCATCAAAAACCGTTATCCACTGCCGAGAATTGACGACTTATTTGATCAACTACAAGGCTCGTCGATTTATTCAAAGATCGATTTACGTTCTGGATATCATCAAATGCGAGTAAAGGAGGTTGATATTCCAAAAACTGCTTTTAGGACGCGTTATGGTCATTACGAGTTTATGGTTATGCCGTTTGGATTGACTAACGCACCAGCTGTGTTCATGGACCTTATGAACCGAGTGTGTGGGCCATATCTTGACAAGTTTATCATTGTTTTCATCGATGACATACTTATTTACTCAAAGAATGATCAAGAGCACGAAGAACATTTGAGAAAAGTGCTAGAAGTATTGAGGAAAGAAAAACTGTACGCTAAGTTTTCAAAGTGTGCATTTTGGTTGGACAAAGAAGGTATCCAGGTGGACCCGGCAAAGATCGAAACCGTTGAAAAGTGGGAAACCCCAAAAACTCCGAAGCATATACGTCAATTTTTAGGATTGGCTGGTTACTACAGAAGATTCATCCAAGATTTCTCCAAAATAGCAAAACCCTTGACTGCATTAACGCATAAAGGGAAGAAATTTGAATGGAAGGATGAACAAGAGAAGGCGTTTCAATTATTGAAGAAAAAGCTAACTACGGCACCTATATTGTCATTGCCTGAAGGGAATGATGATTTTGTGATTTATTGTGACGCATCAAAGCAAGGTCTCGGTTGTGTATTAATGCAATGGACGAAGGTGATTGCTTATGCGTCTATACAATTAAAGATTCACGAGCAAAATTATACGACGCATGATTTGGAATTAGGTGCTGTTGTTTTTGCATTAAAGACTTGGAGGCACTACTTATATGGGGTCAAAAGTATTATATATACCGACCACAAAAGTCTTCAACACATTTAATCAGAAACAACTGAATATGAGGCAGCGTAGGTGGATTGAATTGTTGAATGATTACGACTTTGAGATTCGTTACCACCCGGGGAAGGCAAATGTGGTAGCCGACGCCTTGAGCAGAAAGGACAGAGAACCCATTCGAGTAAAATCTATGAATATAATGATTCACACTAACCTTACTACTCAAATAAAGGAGGCGCAACAAGGAGTTTTAAAATAGGGAAATTTAAAGGATGAAATACCCAAAGGATCGGAGAAGCATCTTAATATTCGGGAAGACGGAACCCGGTATAGGGCTGAAAGAATTTGGGTACCAAAATTTGGAGATATGAGAGAAATGGTACTTAGAGAAGCTCATAAAACCAGATACTCAATACATCCTGGAACGGGGAAGATGTACAAGGATCTTAAGAAATATTTTTGGTGGCCAGGTATGAAAGCCGATATTGCTAAATACGTAGGAGAATGTTTGACGTGTTCTAAGGTCAAAGCTGAGCATCAGAAACCATCAGGTCTACTTCAACAACCCGAAATCTCGGAATGGAAATGGGAAAATATTACCATGGATTTCATCACTAAATTGCCAAGGACTGCAAGTAGTTTTGATACTATTTGGGTAATAGTTGATCGTCTCACCAAATCAGCACACTTCCTACCAATAAGAGAAGATGACAAGATGGAGAAGTTAGCACGACTGTATTTGAAGGAAGTCGTCTCCAGACATGGAATACCAATCTCTATTATCTCTGATAGGGATGGCAGATTTATTTCAAGATTCTGGCAGACATTACAGCAAACATTGGGAACTCATCTAGACATGAGTACTGCCTATCGTCCACAAACTGATGGGCAGAGCGAAAGGACGATACAAACGCTTGAAGACATACTACGAGCTTGTGTTATTGATTTCGGAAACAGTTGGGATCGACATCTACCGTTAGCAGAATTTTCCTACAACAACAGCTACCATTCAAGCATTGAGATGGCACCGTTTGAAGCACTTTATGGTAGAAAGTGCAGGTCTCCGATTTGTTGGAGTGAAGTGGGGGATAGACAGATTACGGGTCCGGAGATAATACAAGAAACTACCGAGAAAATCATCCAAATTCAACAAAGATTGAAAATCGCCCAGAGTCGACAAAAGAGCTACGCGGACAGTAAAAGAAAAGATATAGAGTTTGAAATTGGAGAAATGGTCATGCTTAAGGTTTCATCTTGGAAAGGCGTTGTTCGATTTGGTAAACGGGGGAAACTAAATCCAAGGTACATTGGACTATTCAAGATTATAGATCGTGTCGGACCAGTAGCTTACCAACTGGAGCTACCTCAACAACTCGCGGCTGTACATAACACTTTCCACATCTCAAATTTGAAGAAATGTTTTGCTAAAGAAGGTCTCACTATTCCGTTGAACGAAATCCAAATCAATGAAAAACTTCAATTCATTGAAGAACCCATCGAAATAATGGATCGTGAGGTTAAGAGACTTAAAAAAAATAAGATACCGATTGTTAAGGTTCGATGGAATGCTCGTAGCGGACCCGAGTTCACCTGGGAGCGTGAAGATCAGATGAAGAAGAAATACCCGCATTTATTTCCAGAAGATACGTCAACACCTCCAACTGCTTAAAATTTCGGGACGAAATTTATTTAACGGGTAGGTACTGTAGTGACCCGAACTTTTCCATGTTTATATATATATTAAATGAAAATTTTATTTACATGATTAAGTGTTTCCAACATGTTAAGCAATCAAACTTGTTAAGACTTGATTAATTGAAATAGGTTTCATATAGACAATTGACCACCCAAGTTGACCGGTGATTCACGAACGTTAAAACTTGTAAAAACTATACGATGACATATATATGGTTATATATATAGGTAACATGATTTTATTATAAGTATGTATCTCATTAGGTATTTTAACAATGAGTTATATACATAAAAATGAGACTATTAATTTAAGAAACTCGAAAACGATATATATAACGATTATCGTTATAACAACGTCTTACTAGGTACATATGAATCATATTAAGATATTGATACACTTGGTTAATTATGTTAAATGATAAGTAAATATATTATTAAGTGTATTAACAATGAAATACATATGTAAAAATAAGACTACTAACTTAATGATTTCGAAACGAGACATATATGTAACGATTATCATTGTAACGACATTTAACTGTATATATATCATACTAAGATATATTATATATCATAATATCATGATAATATAACAATTTAACATCTCATTTGTTATAATAAACAATGGGTTAACAACATTCAACAAGATCGTTAACCTAAAGGTTTCAAAACAACATTTACATGTAACGACTAACGATGACTTAACGACTCAGTTAAAATGTATATACATGTAGTGTTTTAATATGTATTCATACACTTTTGAAAGACTTAAAGACACTTATAAAAATACTTCTACTTAACAAAAATGCTTACAATTACATCCTCGTTCAGTTTCATCAACAATTCTACTCGTATGCACCCGTATTCGTACTCGTACAATACACAGCTTTTAGATGTATGTACTATTTGTATATACACTCCAATTATCAGCTCTTAGCAACCCATGTGAGTCGCCTAACACATGTGGGAACCATCATTTGGCAACTAGCATGAAATATCTCATAAAATTACAAAAATATGAGTAATCATTCATGACTTATTTACATGAAAACAAAATTACATATCCTTTATATCTAATCCATACACCAACGACCAAAAACACCTAAAAACACTTTCATTCTTCAATTTTCTTCATATAATTGATCTCTCTCAGGTTCTATCTTCAAGTTCTAAGTGTTCTTCATAAATTCCAAAAGTTCTAGTTTCATAAAATCAAGAATACTTCCAAGATTGCAAGTTTACTTCCAAGTTTTCTAAATCCATTCCAAGTAATCATCCAAGATCAAGAAACCTTTGTTACTTACAGTAGGTTATCTTTCTAATACAAGGTAATAATCATATTCAAACTTTAATTCAATTTCTATAACTATAACAATTTTATTTTGAGTGGAAATCTTACTTGAAATTGTTTTCGTGTCATGATTCTGCTTCAAGAACTTTCAAGCCATCCAAGGATCCTTTGAAGCTAGATCTATTTTTCTCATTTCCAGTAGGTTTATCCAAGGAACTTTAGGTAGTAATAATGTTCATAACATCATTCGATTCATACATATAAAGCTATCTTATTCGAAGGTTTAAACTTGTAATCACTAGAATATAGTTTAGTTAATTCTAAACTTGTTCACAAATAAAAGCTAATCCTTCTAACTTGACTTTTAAAATCAACTAAACACATGTTCTATATCTATATGATATTCTAACTTAATGATTTAAAACCTGGAAACACGAAAAACACCGTAAAACCGGATTTATGCCGTCGTAGTAACACCGCGGGCTGTTTTGGGTTAGTTAATTAAAAACTATGATAAACTTTGATTTAAAAGTTTTTATTCTGGGAAAATTATTTTTATTATGAACATGAAACTATATCCAAAAATTATGGTTAAACTCAAAGTGGAAGTATGTTTTCTAAAATGGTCATCTAGACGTCGTTCTTTCAACTGAAATGACTACCTTTACAAAAACGACTAGTAACTTATTTTTCCGACTATAAACCTATACTTTTTCTGTTTAGATTCATAAAATATAGTTCAATATGAAACCATAGCAATTTTATTCACTCAAAACGGATTTAAAATGAAGAAGTTATGGGTAAAACAAGATTGGATAATTTTTCTCATTTTAGCTACGTGAAAATTGGTAACAAATCTATTCCAACCATAACTTAATCAACTTGTATTGTATATTATGTAATCTTGCGATTCCATAGACACGTATACAATGTTTCGACCTATCATGTCGACACATCTATATATATTTCGGAACAACCATAGACACTCTATATGTGAATGTTGGAGTTAGCTATACAGGGTTGAGGTTGATTCCAAAATATATATAGTTTGAGTTGTGATCAATATTGAGATACGTATACACTGGGTCGTGGATTGATTCAAGATAATATTTATCGATTTATTTCTGTACATCTAACTGTGGACAACTAGTTGTAGGTTACTAACGAGGACAGCTGACTTAATAAACTTAAAACATCAAAATATATTAAAAGTGTTGTAAATATATTTTGAACATACTTTGATATATATGTATATATTGTTATAGGTTCGTGAATCAACCAGTGGCCAAGTCTTACTTCCCGACGAAGTAAAAATCTGTGAAAGTGAGTTATAGTCCCACTTTTAAAATCTAATATTTTTGGGATGAGAATACATGCAGGTTTTATAAATGATTTACAAAATAGACATAATTACGTGAAACTACATTCTATGGTTGAATTATCGAAATTGAATATGCCCCTTTTTATTAAGTCTGGTAATCTTAGAATTAGGGAACAGCCACCCTAATTGACGCGAATCCTAAAGATAGATCTATTGGGCCTAACAAACCCCATCCAAAGTACCGGATCCTTTAGTACTTCGAAATTTATATCATGTCCGAAGGGTGTCCCGGAATGATGGGGATATTCTTATATATGCATCTTGTTTATGTCGGTTACCAGGTGTTCACCATATGAATGATTTTTATCTCTATGTATGGGATGTGTATTGAAATATGAAATCTTGTGGTCTATTGTTACGATTTGATATATATAGGTTAAACCTATAACTCACCAACATTTTTGTTGACGTTTAAAGCATGTTTATTCTCAGGTGAATACTAAGAGCTTCCGCTGTTGCATACTAAAATAAGGACAAGATTTGGAGTCCATGTTTAAATGATATTGTGTAAAAACTGCATTCAAGAAACTGATTTCGATGTAACATATTTGTATTGTAAACCATTATGTAATGGTCGTGTGTAAACAGGATATTTTAGATTATCATTATTTGATAATCTACGTAAAGCTTTTTAAACCTTTATCTATGAAATAAAGGTTATGGTTTGTTTTAAAAATGAATGCAGTATTTGAAAAACGTCTCATATAGAGGTCAAAACCTCGCAACGAAATCAATTAATATGGAACGTTTTTAATCAATAAGAACGGGACATTTCATGTATCGTCCTTTCGCTCTGCCCATCAGTCTGTGGATGATAGGCAGTACTCATGTCTAGACGAGTTCCTAATGCTTGCCGTAATGTCTGCCAAAACCTTGAAACAAATTTGCCATCCCTATCAGAGATAATAAAGATTGGTATTCCATGTCTGGAGACAATTTCTTTCAAGTATAATCGCGCCAACTTCTCCATTTTGTCATCTTCTCTCATTGGCAGAAAATGTGCTGATTTGGTGAGACGATCGACTATTACCTAAATAGTATCATAACCACTTGCAGTCCTTGGCAATTTAGTAATGAAATACATGGTAATGTTTTCCCATTTCCATTCTGGAATTTCAGGTTGTTGAAGTAGACCCGATGGTTTTTGATGTTCAGCTTTGACCTTAGAACACGTCAAAAATTCTCCTACATGTCTGGCAATATCGGCTTTCATACCCGGCCACCAAAAATGTTTCTTGAGGTCCTTGTACATCTTTCTCGCTCTGGGATGTATTGAGTATCTGGTTTTATGTGCTTCCCCAAGTACCATTTCTCTCACATTTCCAAACTTTGGTACCCAAATTCTTTCGGCTCTATACCGGGTTCCGTCTTCTCGAATATTAATGTGTTTCTCCGATCCTTTGGGTATTTCATTCTTCAAATTCCCTTCTTTTACAACACCCTGTTGCGCCTCCTTTATTTTAGTAGTAAGTTTAGTGCAAATAATTATATTCATAGCTTTTACCCGTATAGGTTCTCTGTCCTTTCTACTCAAAGCGTCGGCAACCACATTTGCCTTCCCTGGATAGTAACGAATCTCGAAATCGTAATCATTCAATAACTCAATCCACCTACGCTGCCTCATGTTCAGTTGTTTCTGATTAAATATGTGTTAGAGACTTTTGTGATCGGTATATATAATACTTTTGACCCCATATAAGTAGTGTTATATCGGGCAAAAAGTCACGTTTTTACCCCCTAAATTAAGCCCTAAAACAATAAAAATTAAAACTTTGTCGGCAAAATTATCACTTTTTCGGTTGATTTTGTAGATTAAGTAATTACAAAGGAGATTCAAAAAGAATCAAGTAAAACGGAGCTAAAACGAAGATTCTAGAGCGAAAACGGTGAAAGACAAGAAATCAAGTTACGATCCAGGGAATCAAGGCTGACCAGCACACCATACGGCCTGCCATACGGCCTGCCATACGGCCTGCCATACGGCCCGCTAGTATAGAAACGGCCTGCCAAATACGTACCAACAAACGAGCCACCATAAGGCCTGCCTTGCATCCGGCCTGCCAAATACGGCCCACCATCCGGCCTGCCATACGGCTTGCCGACCGTATTTGGCCAAATTCTGGTCTATTTAAGGGCCTTTCTCCATTCATTCCAAGAGACACTCAACATACAATTCAATTTATATTTTCAATCTTTAGTTAGTAGTTAGCTTAGCTTTTATTTTCCAGAGGATATCCCGGTGAGTCCCTGCGATCCCGGGTAGATTAGTTCAGCTTTTTCAGGTTTTTATCCGAAATGCTTGTCTTTTGTATTAAACATGTATTCTTATCTTTTATGTTTAATAATGCGTTCCGATATTGCCATGATAGCTTAATTTATCTGTATGTTGCCATGATAGTAGTTTGGGTTATCGTAATTATGTTAATATAGTACGGTTACTGTTATAATGTTGAACTAGGAAGTCTGATAGATTTGTATGCTAGCATCTTAATGATTGACCAACTTAGGTTGTGATCAAGACTTGTCCACCTATATGAAATTAGCTACTTCATAGGATTAAGACCCCTGGTTATACTGTATCTGAAGATTCTATGAACTCGGTATGGCCGGAGTTCCCGAGAGGCATCTAATGCACTTTTAGGATACGGAACCTAGGAATTGAGACATGAATGACCTAGTATGCCTATTGACTGGTCCGGAGAGACCTCTTAGGAGCTGTTAAGATCTAGTTAGTGCCTTTACTATATGACCCAAGCCTATTGCATGTTCTTGTCTTATTGTTACCCTAGGTCTTAGTCATATCAACTGTTCAGGTACTCATTAGGTTTCTATCTGCTTTACTATCAGTATATTAACTGTGATGCTGTATAATGTTTGATTTGTTTTGATCTCATTAGTAAGATGTAATGGTTGTTAGTTTTCACTTAAGGTTTTGCCAAATTAAACCGACGGACTCCTTCCGTTTGTGATTAGTGTTCAATCAACACGGCACGTTGTTATTCATTTATCTAAAGTGATAACGATGGATAGGATTAGAGCTTAACTCACTAATAAACCTAGTACTTTACTGAGGATAACCTCTGAGGTATTGTTACACTTCAGTTATAAGACTAAGTGACATACTTCTCACTGCTCAAAGAGAACTCCGAGAGTTCAGAGATAAGTAGGTCTGTGTAATTGGCTCATCCAACCAGATCTACAACAATCCAAGCATAGTCTTAACATAAGCATAATTACCTTTCCCTAACCCAATACTGATATCTTGGTCAACATTTCCTTGATCTGCATACTCCAGGTATCCTCCCACTTTATTTACTTTTCTGCATTTAGGACCTTTAGCTAAAATCAACTACTATCTTCTATCCAGGTAATTTAACTAAAAGACAATTATCCACTTGATCTTCAATTCATTAATCAGCATAAAATCGGACACTAGGTTAACTTACACCTTCTACACCTTAGAAAGTAAAAGTAAATTTAGGCCCCGCAAAATATAAATAAACGAAGACACTGTGTACTACCGAATCGGGCACCCTGCAACCTAACGACACCGCAGAAATAAAACCGTCCGTTAGTGGCATATCACTGTTTCTTTCTTTTTGGCGCCGCTGCCGGGGATCAAATATTTTGATCGAGAAAGATTTTAAACAGACAAATTATTGTTTGGTGGTGTCTAAGAAAGACAATTATACACGGACTTGGTTATTGGATTTTCCGAACAGTCTCCAATTATATTGGAACCAAAAGGATCCTGCCTGTCCGTAGTCGGCCTGGCCACCTAGATACAAGTAATCTGTGAGAAGTCCTATCAGTTAAGATATCCGATCTGGTTAGCGACCGAATTTCAAGAATAATTGTTTTTATTAAATTATCGATCCTTTTGGTAAATTAATATTTTCTAAAAGTTACTTTTAAGTCTTTCTATCCAGAAAATCTAAAAAATGGAACAACAAGACACCCTTGCTTCTATGCATAAGTCATGCTTAGAGGAAAGAGGAGGACCAATCACCTTAGGAACTGAAGGGACTCCTGAAATCAGTTCACACATGATTAAACTAGTCAGTATGATCTGTAAATTTCAAGGATTACCGACTGACGATCCTAACTTTCACATAAACAAATTTATCAATCTGGTTGACTCTTTTAAGAAGGAATCACACGAGAAAAACATTTTAAAACTTCATCTTTTTCAATATTCACTTTCTGCACACGCTTCAGCATGGTTTGACGCACTTAATCCGAATTCAATTCATACATGGGAGGATTTATGAAATGTCCCGTTCTTATTGATTAAAAACGTTCCATATTAATTGATTTCGTTGCGAGGTTTTGACCTCTATATGAGACGTTTTTCAAAGACTGCATTCATTTTAAAAGAAACCATAACCTTTATTTCATCAATAAAGGTTTAAAAAGCTTTACGTAGATTATCAAATAATGATAATCTAAAATATCCTGTTTACACACGACCATTACATAATGGTTTACAATACAAATATGTTACAACAAAATAAGTTTCTTGAATGCAGTTTTTACACAATATCATACAAGCATGGACTCCAAATCTCGTCCTTATTTAAGTATGCGACAGCGAAAGCTCTTAATAATCACCTGAGAATAAACATGCTTAAAACGTCAACAAAAATGTTGGTGAGTTATAGGTTTAACCTATATATATCAAATCATAATAATAGACCACAAGATTTCATATTTCAATACACATCCCATACATAGAGATAAAAGTCATTCATATGGTGAACACCTGCTAACCGACATTAACAAGATACATATATAAGAATATCCCCATCATTCCGGGACACCCTTCGGATATGATATAAATTTCGAAGTACTAAAGCATCCGGTACTTTGGATGGGGTTTGTTAGGCCCAATAGATCTATCTTTAGGATTCGCGTCAATTAAGGTGTCTGTTCCCTAATTCTTAGATTACCAGACTTAATAAAAAGGGGCATATTCGATTTCGATAATTCAACCATAGAATGTAGTTTCACGTACTTGTGTCTATTTTGTAAATCATTTATAAAACCTTCATGTATTCTCATCCCAAAAATATTAGATTTTAAAAGTGGGACTATAACTCACTTTCCCAGATTTTTACTTCGTCGGGAAGTAAGACTTGGCCACTGGTTGATTCACGAACCTATAACAATATATACATATATATCAAAGTATGTTCAAAATATATTTACAACACTTTTAATATATTTTGATGTTTTAAGTTTATTGAGTCAGCTGTCCTCGTTAGTAACCTACAATTAGTTGTCCATAGTTAGATGTACAGAAATAAATCGATAAATATTATCTTGAATCAATCCACGACCCAGTGTATACGTATCTCAGTATTGATCACAACTCAAACTATATATATTTTGGAATCAACCTCAACCCTGTATAGCTAACTCCAACATTTACATATAGAGTGTCTATGGTTGTTCCGAAATATATATAGATGTGTCGACATGATAGGTCGAAACATTGTATACGTGTCTATGGTATCTCAAGATTACATAATATACAATACAAGTTGATTAAGTTATGGTTGGAATAGATTTGTTACCAATTTTCACGTAGCTAAAATGAGAAAAATTATCCAATCTTGTTTTACCCATAACTTCTTCATTTTAAATCCGTTTTGAGTGAATCAAATTACTATGTTTCATATTGAACTATATTTTATGAATGTAACAGAAAAAGTATAGGTTTATAGTCGGAAAAATAAGTTACAAGTCATTTTTGTAAAGGTAGTCATTTCAGTCGAAAGAACGACGTCTAGATGACCATTTTAGAAAACATACTTTCACTTTGAGTTTAACCATAATTTTTGGATATAGTTTCATGTTCATAATAAAAATCATTTTCTCAGAATAACAACTTTTAAATCAAAGTTATCATAGTTTTTAATTAACTAACCCAAAACAGCCCGCGGTGTTACTACGACGGCGTAAATTCGGTTTTACGGTGTTTTTCGTGTTTCCAGGTTGTAAATCATTAAGTTAGCATATCATATAGATATAGAACATGTGTTTAGTTGATTTTAAAAGTCAAGTTAGAAGGATTAACTTTTGTTTGCGAACAAGTTTAGAATTAACTAAACTATGTTCTAGTGATTACAAGTTTAAACCTTCGAATAAGATAGCTTTATATGTATGAATTGAATGATGTTATGAACATCATTACTACCTTAAGTTCCTTGGATAAACCTACTGGAAAAGAGAAAAAATGGATCTAGCTTCAACGGATCCTTGGATGGCTCGAAGTTCTTGAAGCAGAATCATGACACGAAAACAAGTTCAAGTAAGATCATCACTTGAAATAAGATTGTTATAGTTATAGAAATTGAACCAAAGTTTGAATATGATTATTACCTTGTATTAGAATGATAACCTACTGTAAGAAACAAAGATTTCTTGAGGTTGGATGATCACCTTACAAGATTGGAAGTGAGCTAGCAAACTTGAAAGTATTCTTGATTTTATGTAACTAGAACTTGTAGAATTTATGAAGAACACTTAGAACTTGAAGATAGAACTTGAGAGAGATCAATTAGATGAAGAAAATTGAAGAATAAAAGTGTTTGTAGGTGTTTTTGGTCGTTGGTGTATGGATTAGATATAAAGGATATGTAATTTTGTTTTCATGTAAATAAGTCATGAATGATTACTCATATTTTTGTAATTTTATGAGATATTTCATGCTAGTTGCCAAATAATGGTTCCCACATGTGTTAGGTGACTCACATGGGCTGCTAAGAGCTGATAATTGGAGTGTATATACCAATAGTACATACATCTAAAAGCTGTGTATTGTACGAGTACGAATACGGGTGCATACGAGTAGAATTGTTGATGAAACTGAACGAGGATGTAATTGTAAGCATTTTTGTTAAGTAGAAGTATTTTGATAAGTGTATTGAAGTCTTTCAAAAGTGTATAAATACATATTAAAAAACTACATGTATATACATTTTAACTGAGTCGTTAAGTCATCGTTAGTCGTTACATGTAAGTGTTGTTTTGAAACCTTTAGGTTAACGATCTTGTTAAATGTTGTTAACCCAATGTTTATAATATCAAATGAGATTTTAAATTATTATATTATCATGATATTATCATGTATGAATATCTCTTAATATGATATATATACATTAAATGTCTTTACAACGATAATCGTTACATATATGTCTCGTTTAAAAATCATTAAGTTAGTAGTCTTGTTTTTACATATGTAGTTCATTGTTAATATACTTAATGATATGTTTAATTATCATAGTATCATGTTAACTATATATATATCCATATATATGTCATCATATAGTTTTTACAAGTTTTAACGTTCGTGAATCATCGGTCAACTTGGGTGGTCAATTGTCTATATGAAACATATTTCAATTAATCAAGTCTTAACAAGTTTGATTGCTTAATATGTTGGAAACATTTAATCATGTAAATATCAATCTCAATTAATATATATAAACATCGAAAAGTTCGGGTCACTACAGTACCTACCCGTTAAATAAATTTCGTCCCGAAATTTTAAGATGTTGAAGGTGTTGACGAATCTTCTGGAAATAGATGCGGGTATTTCTTCTTCATCTGATCTTCATGCTCCCAGGTGAACTCGGGTCCTCTATGAGCATTCCATCGAACCTTAACAATTGGTATCTTGTTTTGCTTAAGTCTTTTAACCTCACGATCCATTATTTCGACGGGTTCTTCGATGAATTGAAGTTTTTCGTTGATTTGGATTTCATCTAACGGAATAGTGAGATCTTCTTTAGCAAAAAATTTCTTCAAATTCGAGACGTGGAAAGTGTTATGTACAGCCGCGAGTTGTTGAGGTAACTCAAGTCGGTAAGCTACTGGTCCGACACGATCAATAATCTTGAATGGTCTAATATACCTTGGATTTAATTTCCATCGTTTACCAAATCGAACAACGCCTTTCCAAGGTGCAACTTTAAGCATGACCATCTCTCCAATTTCAATTTCAAATTCTATATCTTTTCTTTTAATGTCAGCGTAGCTCTTTTGTCGACTTTGGGCGGTTTTCAACCGTTGTTGAATTTGGATGATCTTCTCGGTAGTTTCTTGTATAATCTCCGGACCCGTAATCTGTCTATCCCCCACTTCACTCCAACAAATCGGAGACCTGCACTTTCTACCATAAAGTACTTCAAACGGCGCCATCTCAATGCTTGAATGGTAGCTGTTGTTGTAGGAAAATTCTGCTAACGGTAGATGTCGATCCCAACTGTTTCCGAAATCAATAACACATGCTCGTAGCATGTCTTCAAGCGTTTGTATCGTCCTTTCGCTCTACCCATCATTTTGTGGATGATAGGCAGTACTCATGTCTAGACGAGTTCCTAATGCTTGCTCTAATGTCTGCCAGAATCTTGAAATAAATCTGCCATCCCTATCAGAGATAATAGAGATTGGTATTCCATGTCTGGAGACGACTTCCTTCAAATACAGTCATGCTAACTTCTCCATCTTGTCATCTTCTCTTATTGGTAGGAAGTGTGCTGATTTGGTGAGACGATCAACTATTACCCAAATAGTATCAAAACCACTTGCAGTACTTGGCAATTTAGTGATGAAATCCATGGTAATGTTTTCCCATTTCCATTCCGGGATTTAGGGTTGTTGAAGTAGACCTGATGGTTTCTGATGCTTAGCTTTGACCTTAGAACACGTCAAATATTCTCCTACATATTTAGCAACATCGGCTTTCATACCCGGCCACCAAAAATGTTTCTTGAGATCCTTGTACATCTTCCCCGTTCCAGGATGTATTGAGTATTTGGTTTTATGAGCTTCTCTAAGTACCATTTCTCTCATATATCCAAATTTTGGTACCCAAATCCTTTCAGCCCTATACAGGGTTCCGTCTTCCCGAATATTAAGATGCTTCTCCGATCCTTTGGGTATTTCATCCTATAAATTTCCCTCTTTTAAAACTCCTTGTTGCGCCTCCTTTATTTGAGTAGTAATGTTATTATGAATCATTATATTCATAGATTTTACTCGAATGGGTTCTCTGTCCTTCCTGCTCAAGGCATCGGCTACCACATTTGCCTTCCCCGGGTGGTAACGAATCTCAAAGTCGTAATCATTCAATAATTCAATCCACCTACGCTGCCTCATATTCAGTTGTTTCTGATTAAATATGTGTTGAAGACTTTTTTGGTCGGTATATATAATACTTTTGACCCCATATAAGTAGTGCCTCCAAGTCTTTAATGCAAAAACAACCGCGCCTAATTCCAAATCATGCATCGTATAATTTTGTTCGTGAATCTTCAATTGTCTAGACGCATAAGCAATCACCTTCGTTCGTTGCATTAATACACAACTGAGACCTTGCTTTGATGCATCACAATAAATCACAAAATCATCATTCCCTTCAGGCAATGACAATATAGGTGCCGTAGTTAGCTTTTTCTTCAATAACTGAAACGCTTTCTCTTGTTCATCATTCCATTCAAATTTCTTCCCTTTATGCGTTAATGCAGTCAAGGGTTTTGCTATTCTGGAAAAGTCTTGGATGAACCTTCTGTAGTAACCAGCTTGTCCTAAAAACTGGCGTATGTGTTTCGGAGTTTTCGGGGTTTCCCACTTTTCAACAGTTTCTATCTTTGTCGGATCTACCTTAATACCTTCTTTGTTTACTATGTGACCGAGGAATTGAACTTCTTCCAACCAAAATGCACACTTTGAAAACTTAGCGTACAATTCTTCCTTCCTCAATACTTCTAACACCTTTCTCAAATGTTCACCGTGTTCTTGGTCATTCTTTGAGTAAATAAGTATGTCATCAATGAAAACAATGACAAACTTGTCAAGGTATGGTCCACACACTCGGTTCATAAGGTCCATGAACATAGCTGGTGCATTAGTTAAACCAAACGGCATGACCATAAACTCGTAATGACCGTAACGTGTTCTGAAAGCAGTCTTTGGAATATCATCTTCTTTCACCCGCATTTGATGATATCCGGAACGTAAGTCAATCTTTGAATAAACAGACGAGCCTTGTAGTTGATCAAATAAGTCGTCGATTCTCGGTAGTGGGTAGCGGTTCTTGATGGTAAGTTTGTTCAACTCTCAGTAGTCGATACACAACCTGAATGTACCATCTTTCTTCTTGACAAACAAAACAGGAGCTCCCCACGGTGATGTGCTTGGTCGAAAGAAACCACGCTCTAAAAGTTCTTGTAATTGGCTTTGCAGTTCTTTCATCTCGATGGGTGCGAGTCTGTAAGGAGCACGAGCTATTGGTGCAGCTCCTGGTACAAGATCTATTTGAAATTCAACGGATCGATGTGGGGGTAATCCCGGTAATTCTTTCGGAAATACATCAGGAAATTCTTTTGCAATGGGAACATCATTGATGCTCTTTTCTTCAGTTTGTACTTTCTCGACGTGTGCTAGAACAGCATAGCAACCTTTTCTTATTAGTTTTTGTGCCTTCAAATTACTAATAAGATGTAGCTTCGTGTTGCCCTTTTCTCCGTACACCATTAAGGGTTTTCCTTTTTCTCGTATAATGCGAATTGTATTTTTGTAACAAACGATCTCTGCTTTCACTTCTTTCAACCAGTCCATACCGATTATCACATCAAACCTCCCTAACTCTACTGGTATCAAATCAATCTTAAATGTTTCGCTAACTAGTTTAATTTCTCGATTCCGACATATATTATCTGCTGAAATTAATTTACCATTTGCTAATTCGAGTAAAAATTTACTATCCAAAGGCGTCAATGGATAACTTAATTTAGCACAAAAATCTCTACTCATATAGCTTCTATCCGCACCCGAATCAAATAAAACGTAAGCAGATTTATTGACAATAAGAAACGTACCCGTAACAAGCTCCGAGTCTTCCTGTGCCTCTGCCGCATTAATATTGAAAACTCTTCCGCGGCCTTGTCCATTCGTGTTCTCCTGGTTCGGGCAATTTCTAATAATGTGGCCCGGTTTTCCCCATTTATAACAAACTACATTGGCATAACTTGCTCCGACACTACTTGCTCCGCCATTACTCGTTCTGACACCATTTGTTCCTTTCGTTCTATTAACCCCTGGTCCGTAGACTTCACACTTCACCGCGCTATGATCATTTCTTTTACACTTGTTGCAAAATTTGGTGCAGAACCCCGAGTGATACTTTTCACACCTTTGGCATAGCTGCTTCTGATTGTTGTTGTTGTTGCAGTTATTATTGTTGTTGGGATGATTGTTGTAGTTGTTGTTGTTGTTGTTGGGCCGTTTGTTGTAGTTGCGATTGATGTTGCGATTGTTGGGATAATTGTTGCGATTATTGTTGTAATTGCTGTTGTTGTTGTATTGGTGATTCTTATCACCGTTTTCCTCCCACTTTCTTTTGACTTGCTTCACATTGGCCTCTTCAGCAGTCTGTTCTTTAATTCTTTCTTCAATCTGGTTCACTAGTTTGTGAGCCATTCTACATGCCTGTTGTATGGAGGCTGGCTCGTGTGAACTTATATCTTCTTGGATTCTTTCCGGTAATCCTTTCACAAACACGTCGATCTTCTCTTCCTCATCTTCGAATGCTCCCGGACACAATAGGCACAATTCTGTGAATCGTCTTTCATACGTGGTAATATCAAATCCTTGGGTTCGTACCTTCTAAGTTCTGTCTTGAGCTTATTGACCTCGGTTCTGGGACGGTACTTCTCGTTCATCAAGTGCTTGAATGCTGACCACGGTAGTGCGTACGCATCGTCTTGTCCCACTTGCTCTAGATAGGTATTCCACCATGTTAACGCAGAACCTGTGAAGGTATGCGTAGCGTACTTCACTTTGTCCTCTTCAGTACACTTACTTATGGAAAACACCGATTCGACCTTCTCGGTCCACCGTTTCAATCCGATAGGTCCTTCGGTTCCATCAAATTCCAAAGGTTTACAGGCAGTGAATTCTTTGTAGGTGCATCCTACACGATTTCCTGTACTGCTAGATCCAAGGTTATTGTTGGTATGTAGCGCAGCCTGTACTGCGGCTATGTTTGAAGCTAGAAAAGTACGGAATTCCTCTTCATTCATATTCACGGTGTGTCGAGTAGTAGGTGCCATTTCCTTCAAAATAATCAAATAGAACAAGTTAATCATACAGAATATTAAGAGTAGTTAATAGTATTTCGTAGCATAATATGAACTCATTTATAAAAGCTTTTTCTTCATATTAGCGTTTTATAAGTTTAAATTCGGGTAGTACCTACCCGTTAAGTTCATACTTAGTAGCTAATATACAATTCAACTACTACAATTCTATATGAAAAACTGATTATAATAATATATCGCGTTCAAACTTTTACACAATATTTTACAAACTTACAATACCGCTTATTTTACATATAGCATGAAATATAGCACACAATAAATTTGATACAAGATGGTTGTGAAGATAATTCTAGCTAGTACACAAGTCGTTCAGCAAAGGCAATAAAGACACGTAATTCATACATCCAGAAACAAGTCATGCATTCTGGTTTTACTAGGATTACTTCCCATCCTTGGTCTTGTGGAACATAACCGTTATGGCCGTTGATAAGACAGCGTGTTGTAACGTCGTCAAAGGGACGAGGGTTACGTAATGTCCAACAGTCTCGTAACAATCTAAAAACCTCATTTCTTACCCCAATTATCGACTCCGTCACTTGTGGGAACGTTTTGTTTAATAGTTGTAGCCCGATGTTCTTGTTCTCACTTTGGTGAGAAGCGAACATTACTAATCCGTAAGCATAACGTGCTTCTTTATGTTGCATGTTTGCCGCTTTTTCTAAATCACGAAGTCCAATATTCGGATATATTGAGTCAAAATAATTTCTTAACCCATTGCGTAAAATAGCATTTGGGTTCCCCGCAATATATGCGTCAAAGTAAACACATCGTAACTTATGGATTTCCCAATGTGATATCCCCCATCTTTTGAACGAAAGCCTTTTATAAACCAAGGCATTCTTAGAACGTTCTTCGAATGTCTTACAAACTGATCTCGCCTTAAATAGTTGTGCCAAAGAATTCTGACCGACTCTAGACAAGATTTCATCAATCATGTCTCCGGGTAGGTCTCTTAAAATATTGGGTTGTCTATCCATTTTGTGTTTTTATACTGTAAAATAGACAAGAGTTAGATTCATAAAAAAAATACTTATTAATACAAGCAATTTTTTTTACATATATCATAAAGCATAAGCACACTATATTACATATATTACACCACACGAATACAACTATCTTATTCCAACTCGCTTGTTTCTTCTTCTTCGGTTTTGGTTCGTTTTGCCAAGTTTCTAGGGATATATGATGTTCCCCTAATACGAGCCGTCGTTTTCCACATTGGTTTAGAAAAACCTGGTGGTTTAGAGGTTCCCGGGTCATTGTTACAACTTAAGGACTTCGGGGGTTGACGATACATATAAAGTTCATCGGGGTTGGAATTAGATTTCTCTATTTTTATGCCCTTTCCCTTATTATTTTCTTTTGCCTTTTTAAATTTAGTTGGGGTAATTTCTATAACATCATCGAAATTCTCGTCGGAATCCGATTCATAGGAGAATTGGTAATCCTCCCAATATTTTGCTTCCTTGGCGGAAACACCATTGACCATAATTAACCTTGGTCGGTTGGTTAAGGATTTTCTTTTACTTAACCATTTTATTATTTCCCCCACCGGTTCTATTTCTTCATCCGGTTCCGATTCTTCTTCCGGTTCCGACTCTTCTTCCGGTTCCGACTCTTCTTCCGGTTCCTCTTCGGGAACTTGTGAATCAGTCCACGAATCATTCCAATTTACATTTGACTCTTAATTATTATTAGGTGAGTCAATGGGACTTGTTCTAGAGGTAGACATCGATCACATAATATCAAACGCGTTAAGAGATTAATATATCACATAATATTCACATGTTAAAAATATATAGTTTCCAACAAAATTTGTTAAGCAATCATTTTTCAAGTAAACACGGTCGAAGTCCAGACTCACTAATGCATCCTAACAAACTCGATAAGACACACTAATGCAAAATTCTGGTTCTCTAAGACCAACGCTCGGATACCAACTGAAATGTCCCGTTCTTATTGATTAAAAACCTTCCATATTAATTGATTTCGTTGCGAGGTTTTGACCTCTATATGAGACGTTTTTCAAAGACTGCATTCATTTTAAAACAAACCATAACCTTTATTTCATCAATAAAGGTTTGAAAAGATTTACGTAGATTATCAAATAATGATAATCTAAAATATCCTGTTTACACACGACCATTACATAATGGTTTACAATACAAATATGTTACAACAAAATAAGTTTCTTGAATGCAGTTTTTACACAATATCATACAAGCATGGACTCCAAATCTCGTCCTTATTTAAGTATGCGACAGCGGAAGCTCTTAATAATCACCTGAGAATAAACATGCTTAAAACGTCAACAAAAATATTGGTGAGTTATAGGTTTAACCTATATATATCAAATCATAATAATAGACCACAAGATTTCATATTTCAATACACATCCCATACATAGAGATAAAAGTCATTCATATGGTGAACACCTGGTAACCGACATTAACAAGATGCATATATAAGAATATCCCCATCATTCCGGGACACCCTTCGAATATGATATAAATTTCGAAGTACTAAAGCATCTGGTACTTTGAATGGGGTTTGTTAGGCCCAATAGATCTATCTTTAGGATTCGCGTCAATTAAGATGTCTGTTCCCTAATACTTAGATTACCAGACTTAAGAAAAAGGGGCATATTTGATTTCGATAATTCAACCATAGAATGTAGTTTCACGTACTTGTGTCTATTTTGTAAATCATTTATAAAACCTGCATGTATTCTCATCCCAAAAATATTAGATTTTAAAAGTGGGACTATAACTCACTTTCACAGATTTTTACTTCGTCGGGAAGTAAGACTTGGCCACTGGTTGATTCACGAACCTATAACAATATATACATATATATCAAAGTATGTTCAAAATATATTTACAACACTTTTAATATATTTTGATGTTTTAAATTTATTAAGTCAGCTGTCCTCGTTAGTAACCTACAACTAGTTGTCCACAGTTAGATGTACATAAATAAATCGATAAATATTATCTTGAATCAATCCACGACCCAGTGTATACGTATCTCAGTATTGATCACAACTCAAACTATATATATTTTGGAATCAACCTCAACCCTGTATAGCTAACTCCAACATTCACATATAGAGTGTCTATGGTTGTTCCGAAATATATTTAGATGTTTCGACATGATAGGTCGAAACATTGTATACGTGTCTATGGTATCTCAAGATTACATAATATACAATACAAGTTGATTAAGTTATGGTTGGAATAGATTTGTTACCAATTTTCACGTAGCTAAAATGAGAAAAATTATCCAATCTTGTTTTACCCATAACTTCTTCATTTTAAATCCGTTTTGAGTGAATCAAATTGCTATGGTTTCATATTGGACTATATTTTATGAATATAAACAGAAAAAGTATAGGTTTATAGTCGTAAAAATAAGTTGCAAGTCATTTTTTAAAGGTAGTCATTTCAGTCGAAAGAACGACGTCTAGATGACCATTTTAGAAAACATACTTCCACTTTGAGTTTAACCATAATTTTTGGATATAGTTTCATGTTCATAATAAAAATCATTTTCTCAGAATAACAACTTTTAAATCAAATTTTATCATAGTTTTTAATTAACTAACCCAAAACAGCCCGCGGTGTTACTACGACGGCGTAAATCCGGTTTTACGGTGTTTTTCGTGTTTCCAGGTTTTAAATCATTAAGTTAGCATATCATATAGATGTAGAACATGTGTTTAGTTGATTTTAAAAGTCAAGTTAGAAGGATTAACTTTTGTTTGCGAACAAGTTTAGAATTAACTAAACTATGTTCTAGTGATTACAAGTTTAAACCTTCGAATAAGATAGCTTTATATGTATGAATCGAATGATGTTATGAACATCATTACTACCTTAAGTTCCTTGGATAAAACTACTGGAAAATAGAAAAAATGGATCTAGCTTCAACGGATCCTTGAATGGCTCGAAGTTCTTGAAGCAGAATCATGACACGAAAACAAGTTCAAGTAAGATCATCACTTGAAATAAGATTGTTATAGTTATAGAAATTGAACCAAAGTTTAAATATGATTATTACCTTGTATTAGAATGATAACCTACTGTAAGAAACAAATATTTCTTGAGGTTGGATGATCACCTTACAAGATTGGAAGTGAGCTAGCAAACTTGAAAGTATTCTTGATTTTATGTAACTAGAACTTGTAGAATTTATGAAGAACACTTAGAACTTGAAGATATAACTTGAAAGAGATCAATTAGATGAAGAAAATTGAAGAATGAAAGTGTTTATAGGTGTTTTTGGTCGTTGGTGTATGGATTAGATATAAAGGATATGTAATTTTGTTTTCATGTAAATAAGTCGTGAATGATTACTCATATTTTTGTAATTTTATGAGATATTTCATGCTAGTTGCCAAATGATGGTTCCCACATGTGTTAGGTGACTCACATGGGCTGCTAAGAGCTGATCATTGGAGTGTATATACCAATAGTACATACATCTAAAAGCTGTGTATTGTACGAGTACGAATACGAGTGCATACGAGTAGAATTGTTGATGAAACTGAACGAGGATGTAATTGTAAGCATTTTTGTTAAGTAGAAGTATTTTGATAATTGTATTGAAGTCTTTCAAAAGTGTATAAATACATATTAAAACACTACATGTATATACATTTTAACTGAGTCGTTAAGTCATCGTTAGTCGTTACATGTAAGTGTTGTTTTGAAACCTTTAGGTTAACGATCTTGTTAAATGTTGTTAACCCAATGTTTATAATATCAAATGAGATTTTAAATTATTATATTATCATGATATTATCATGTATGAATATCTCTTAATATGATATATATACATTAAATGTCTTTACAACGATAATCGTTACATATATGTCTCGTTTAAAAATCATTAAGTTAGTAGTCTTGTTTTTACATATGTAGTTCATTGTTAATATACTTAATGATATGTTTACTTATCATAGTATCATGTTAACTATATATATATCCATATATATGTCATCATATAGTTTTTACAAGTTTTAACGTTCGTGAATCACCTGTCAACTTGGGTGGTCAATTGTCTATATGAAACATATTTCAATTAATCAAGTCTTAACAAGTTTGATTGCTTAATATGTTGGAAACATTTAATCATGTAAATATCAATCTAAATTAATATATATATAAACATGGAAAAGTTCAGGTCTCTACAATTTAGCCACTCAATTTCTAAACAAATTTTATCCACCATCCCTACAAACCTGTTTAAGAAATGACATCACTAACTTTTCTCAAAAAGAAAATGAGTCATTGTGTGATGACCCGGGAATTTCCGACCAAATTTAAACATAATCTTATATGATTCGACTCGATAAGCAAAGTCTATTAAACCGAGTCTCATTATGTTTGAACTATTTCATGATAACATTTGACCTTTAACTATTTCCGACGATTCACGAACCTTTAATTGTAACTAAGAATGTAAATATAAATAATTATATATAAAACTAATTATATTAGTATTAATGAACTATTAAGTAATTTTGTTATTATAAAAGATAACATTTAATAACTAAAGATTTTCATTTTGAATATATATAGTATATTGTATATAAATGATTCAAACATATTTTACCAACGTTATCAAAATATTAAATGTACAATGTTATACTTTGTAGTTAATTGTTTAATATACATAATTAATCATCTACTCAACATTTAAAACATGATTTTATATATATGGTAGTATACATATATACATAAATATAACTATATATATATGATTTTATACATAATTATTATATTATGTATATGTAGAAATTTATAATATATCTATGATGAAATAATGTACTATTTTAATAGATATATATAATACTTACATATATAAAACATTT
Organism: Rutidosis leptorrhynchoides; assembly: GCF_046630445.1. Lineage (NCBI taxonomy): Eukaryota > Viridiplantae > Streptophyta > Magnoliopsida > Asterales > Asteraceae > Rutidosis > Rutidosis leptorrhynchoides. The sequence goes on from NC_092340.1 coordinate 195,346,757, forward strand.
ATATTTTTCATAATTACATACATAAGTATAATATAATTAGTATGTAAATAAATATTATAATATATTTATATTAAAATGCATAAATATATAATATTCAGTATATGTTACAATACATATTACATAATTATTAAATATTACATAATAATAGATGATATTAATAAATTAAATTTAAATACAAATATAGTTGTTGTAGTAATGTTATTTGTATCGTCAAATATCAATATTTGTATTCATAATATCACTTTATATCATATAAAGATGAAATTGGATGTATAAATTAGATTATTATTACTAATATTATTATTATCGATAAAATATTAATATTATCATAATTAGTATGGTATTATTATTATTATTATTATTATTATTATTATTATTATCATTTTTACAATTATTATTATCATTAATATTATATTTATCATTATTATTAATTTTATTAATATTATTAGATATTAATAGTATTGTTATTATATATTATTATTATTATTATTAATTAAAAAAAACAGTAGGGATCTATATTATACGCTTGACCTCTGTATCCTTTATCTCTATTATTATTATTTTTTTTGTTTCTTTCCTGCTCCAAACTCGTGAACCTGTGTTGACATTTTCTCCATTTTTTATCAACCGATCTCTATTATTACAAAATGATTATGTATAATTGCAAATCAAATAAAAAGGAAATCCAATGGGATTAAAGAGCACAGCGATATTTTTTTTTCTTCTTCTCTGCACGCTCCAATTTTTTTTTCTCTTAATTCAATTTCGAATAAAGTTTCAAAATCTAAAAATGCAGAAAGGTTAGAAATCTTTCTTTGAATCTATCTGCAAAATCTCAACTCTCAAATCTTTATATCGATCTTGAATTTTGAAGTCAAAGTTTAGTTTAAAAAAAGTCAACAATTGTTCTTGAGACAAATTCGCGTTCGTGTATATGTTTCTGATCAAATTGACGATTCCAGTAGTTTTTATACATGTTTAGAAAACTATTTCGTGTTATAAACATTATCTATAATGTTATCTATTACGAAATCAATTTTTTTTGTTTTGTTCCAAGAACCGACGCTGCAGTAGGCCTTTAGTGTTTTTTTTTTTTTTTATTTTAGAACCCAAATTATTTTTTTTTCTGTAATGTTTTGAAGCTTTAAAAGGAACCCTGATTTTTTTTTTTTTTTTTTTTTTGGTTATTGATGTTTTGTTGAATCCATGAGACTTGTGGAGAAGAAGAGGAATAGAAGAAAAACAGTTTATATATAAAATTTAAATTCGATATTAGTACAGAGAATCAGAATTGGTGGGATGGTCGAGAGTGTTTGCGTGTGAGCATGTGGTCACGAGATCGAGTCCAGAGGACGGCAGTTTTTTTTTTTTTTTTTTTTTGAAACTCTTTTCATGTGAGGTAGTTTTCTTTTCTAATTTTATTATTGTTATTATATATTAATTATTATTAGTATTATTATTATTATTGTGATTGTTTTGATTGTTATTGTTATTGTTATTATTAGTATCATACTTGTTATCATATTTGAAAGTATTATAGACATTACTATTATTATTATGATAGGTATTAATAATATTATTATTAGTAATAAACTTATCATTTTAGTATTTTATCATCATTAGGATTATGATTATGATTATCATTATTATTATTATTATGAAGGAAATAAAAATATATTATTATCATCAATATTAGAATTTGTACCGGTTTATAAATAATAGTATCATCAGTACATTTACAATTAATAATATCATATTTATCAGTATCATCATTAATATTTACTAGTATTATTATGATTATCATTTATCATTTTATAAATATTAGAACCCTTATTATTAACATAAGTATGGTATTAGTATTAGTATTAATATTATTTTAGAGTTATTATTATTAGTATCATTAACAGTTATCATTTTCATTTTTTTTGCTATTAGTATTATCATTATTAATAAAATTATTATTATTATTATTAAATCATTATTATCTAAATTATTATTTTAACAAATAAATCTTTTGTACACTATATATATACTTATGGTATATACTAGGATTGTATTAATAATTCACATAACAAACTAATAAAATTTCATAAATACAATACTAACCACAAATATATGTATATAAATATATTAATGTCACTATTTATATAAACGTAAATCATTATAGATATATATACATAAAATCGATATATATATATATAATATAACTTAAAATATAATATAAGTATACGTTTTAAAATAAAGGTTAGAATAAATTCTACAAAACTATAATATATAAATAATACATATTAATAAATGAAATTTTGTAACTTACATTATACGTATTAATATATACACAATTGATATAGGTTCGTGAATCCGAGGCCAACCCTGCATTGTTCAATGACGTCATATGTATTTTTACTACAAAATACAGTATCGTGAGTTTCATTTGCCTTTTTACCCTTTATATTTTTGGGCTGAGAATACATGCGCAACTTTTATAACTGTTTTACGAAATTGACACAAGTACGTGAAACTACATTCTATGGTTGGATTATCGAAGTCGAATATGCCCCTTTTTATTAAGTCTGGTAATCTAAGAATTAGGGAACAGACACCCTAATTGACGCGAATCCTAAAGATAGATCTATCGGGCCCAACAAGCCCCATCCAAAGTACCGGATGCTTTAGTACTTCGAAATTTATATCATGTCCGAAGGAGGATCCCGGAATGATGGGGATATTCTTATATATGCATATTGTTAATGTCGGTTACCAGGTGTTCAATCCATATGAATGATATTTTTGTCTCTATGCATGGGACGTATGTTTATGAGAAATGGAAATCTGAAATCTTGTGGTCTATTAAAATGATGGAAACGATTGTTTAAGTTAAACTAATGAACTCACCAACCTTTTGGTTGACACTTTAAAGCATGTTTATTCTCAGGTACGAAAGAAATCTTCCGCTGTGTATTTGCTCATTTTATAGATATTACTTGGAGTCATTCATGGCATATTTCAAAAGACGTTGCATTCGAGTCGTCGAGTTCATCAAGATTATTATCAAGTCAATTATAGTTGGATATATTATGAAATGGTATGCATGCCTGTCAACTTTCGATGTAATGAAAGTTTGTCTTTTCAAAAACGAATGCAATGTTTGTAAATGTATCATATAGAGGTCAAGTATCTCGCGATGTAATCAACTGTTGTGAATCGTTTATAATCGATATGGACTTCGTCCGGATGGATTAGGACGGGTCTTCACAGTTGGTATCAGAGCGGTGGTCTTAGCGAACCAGGTCTTGCATTAGTGAGTCTAACTGATAGTCGTTAGAATGCATTAATGAGTCTGGACTTCGACCGTGTTTGCATGTCAAAAGTTTTGCTTATCATTTAGTGTCGAAAAATTATTTACTTATCATCCTTAAAGTCTAAGACACGTCTTACTGCCTTTATTGCATAGACAGTGTATAGTTAAATTCATATCTTAGCGTATCTGTTATTGTTACCTTTGCCTGACAGCTTCCGTAGATTCCTCCGTAGCTTATGGGATTTTAGTATTATATATGCATATGTAAATTATGTATTGCAGGGTACTAATCTACATCCTATAATCTATTTCTTATCGAAAATCCTTCATCTGATCGTACGAGATGAATCCCTCAACCAGTTCGAGTCCATCTGATTTCGATAGCTATTTCGATAGTTATTCCGACAGCTATTTCGATATGGATTTCCACTCGAGCTCCGAAAGCAGAGTAACCGGAATGAATCGATCAATTAGCCATCATCTATTCTGAATGAATTGGAGATGGGTTCGTAGTCGACTTAATCAATGGAAACGCGAAGAAGGCGATCATTTCCACTAACCAAATTCACCTCTTGACAATGGACCTAAAACGTTTACCGGCGAACCTGTTCGAGACACCATTTTCTCTCTCATTTCCAAAGTATCTCATCACGATCATATACTATCTCAGATTCTAAACCTCATTCATCCGCTCGTCCGAACCGACAATCATCCCGGTGTAATAGAAGAAGTTAACGAACTTCGCGCATAAGTTGTAGTCTTGGAAAATATGGTGCAAAACGTACCAGCTTCATCCAAATCACCGGCACCAACGGTACCACCAACAACCCAAATTTCAATATCACATGCCTCAACATCTCAATCTATACCTCGAGTATAATCATCATTCTACATGACATTCTACATCAGTTATCTTCGTTCGACATGGTGATTATGTAATCTCTAATGTTTTAGAGATTATTTATTCTAGTTCCAACTGAAAACTAAATGAGTTTAATATCATGTTAACTCATTAAATTCATGATTACATCTGAAGAAAATATATATGTATATATGTTTTCATAAAGATTGTAATTAAAAATTCTTTTGTACAAACTGTTAATAATAAAAATATTTTAACGGGTAGGTAATACCCGAGGAATATTTAAATTTCACATTAATAAGTTACACTGTATATTCTTCGAATCTGATTCAACAGTTATTCACTATCCTATTTACAACCACCGGGATACTTATCCGTTCACCAAAGAATAACTATTTTCATTCAAATTCAATTTCATATTTGAATTTTGACCTATCAGAATCCAACAAGTGGCATAATGAAGAAATAATGGACACAATAAAAATTGATTAGAAACAGACTAATTAACAATATTAAATTTTATTAAGAAACCACGCTAACAAAATCCTAGCTAACTGTTAATTCCGTATTACATTTTATTTATCGCAATTTATTTATCGCAATTTATTTTATCGCAATTTATATTCTCGCAATTTTATTTATTGTCATTTAATTTCTGTTATTTACTTTACGCACTTTATTTATCGTCATTTAATTTCTGTTATTTATTTTACGCACTTTAAATATCGGGACACGTATACAAGGTTTTGACATATCATATCGACACATCTATATATATTATTTGGAATCACCATAGACACTCTATATGCAGTAATGATCGAGTTCTCTATACAGGGTTGAGGTTGATTCTATAATAATATATATACTTTGAGTTGTGATCGAGTCTGAGACATGTACACGGGTCACGATACGTATTAATTAATTCAAATATTATATATTAAACTATATATGAATGATTGCACTGTCAACTGTGGACTATCGACTGTGGACTAATAACATTGGACAATTAAAATGAATTAAAATATTGAATATAACATATGAAACTAAACAATTCTTCAAGTTTGCCACTTGATTTCGTCTTAAACCTCATTTGTATCTTCACGATTACATTCTGCGTTCAAACCTTTCATGATTCTTGAAAACACCTCAATCGATAGGATGAATCAACCGCACTTCATCTACGGAAGGAAAGATTTATGCATATAGTTATGCACCTGAGAAACTCTCGGCAATTGAGTAAAAGTTCAACACGTAGCCGCGTCAGATCCTTTGGCATTTATTAACAAAAACAACTTTGCGATCCCTTTTCAAAATTAGCCAATTTTGTCACAACTCCAACAAGTCAACTTCGACTTTTCGTACGAAACAACCTTATTATAACGTTTATATATACGCGTGCTCTTTTATTGTTACCAGGTAACCTTTCATATTCCATCATATTACCATCAGCGTTTAATCATCTAAAAACACAATTCTCCTGAAACCACCTCGGATTAATAACCGATGATTCAGATATCATAGCATTAAATGCAGAGGAAACAGAAAAATGGTAGATGGTCTAAACGGACAAAAGTTTGATGATAAAGAAAGGAGTGTTAGGAACGCTCGATAGAAAATTGGGTATTGAAAAACAGATTGAGTTACCCATGAAGGAGACCAAGGACAAATACAAGGACCAAATCCTATATTCAAAGGATTCAGGTAATTCTGGATCCGTTGAAATCTTTAGAGAATATCTTGCTCCGAAGTCATGTTAAAATCTTGCGGAAAATCTTTCTCCATCAACCGTCGAACTTAGAAATTCCAAAATATCATCATCAATATCTTTGATATTTCTGAGGATATTTTCATAAATATTCTCGTCCGAAATTATATACCTCTTCGTACTTCCTGTGTATCAATATATTGGAAACATTCAATAGAAAATATAGTACCGAAAAGCAGATTATGCGAAACTATGAAGAAAGCCGTGGATAAATCACAAAGAATAAGTTTGACTTCAAAGAATCCAAATAATTCAATGTCTGCTAAAGTCTATAGTGAATAACTTGCTCCTTACTCTAAACCCTTGCAGACAATAGTTTCTATCATCCTCTGATCTTAGATATTCTGAGATATTATCGTACCTTTCATTATAAATATCCTCCATATTTCTGGAGATATTTTTATAACTATTCTTATCTGAAATCATTAATCTTTTCGTGCTATCAGTATTACATCATATAGAAACTGTTAGTTTCTATATTCTGTAAATTTTCAAGCTTAAAATATGAATGTTATTGTAGTAATGATGGGAACTGATGCATGAGTTAGTATAATATAATGACACTTGATCAACGTGATTATATTACAGTAAGTCATGCTGAGTTTCTAAATGAAACGTGATGATTCACAGATCATAACGTCATCATGTGCCATGTTACATAACTCTTTCATCCTACTTCACTCCGTAACAAATCAAGAAAATGTATTCTTGATGGTTCTATCTTCCGTGATGTTGATAAATTTGAAAATCAAATCGTGCTATCACGTTCCTTCATGCTTAGAACATTATAATCATTCGAAACTCTATATCTATAAATTCTGGACCATTATTCGCTTGACTTGAAGTCGGGAAGAGAAAACAAAAGCATAGAGCTTTGAAATATAAGGGAGAATATAAAGTCCGATAACAACACATAAATTACAAACCGTGTATATCAATGTTTATCGCAACATAAAGACACGGGAGAATTAAAAACATTATAATCCCGAGGGCGAAGTAGAAGAAAGCAGATTCCTCTGGTGGAAGTTGGAAAAGGAGAATGATTGTTGCGATAGTAAGGATGAGGACAAGGATCAGAACTGGATTAATCATTTTCAGAATCTTTTGGATGTATGAACTAAGAAAGAAAGTATAAGAATGGTGAGAATAATGGAAAGGAAGAGCTTAATTTATACTGGAAATATCAGACGTAGTAATCGGGGCAGATCACCGTATTTAATTAAAGAGATCTTAATTTCCATAAATCCCGAAGAATCAGATTTTATAGATCTTCAAGATTTTCTTTAAATCCCTTAAATTCCGGAATTCAACCAAGGCAATGTCAAAAGTTAAGACGCGCCTTATTTTCTAAATTCAAACCTGACTACGTCAAAAGTTAAAAACAAATCTTTGTTTCTCATTTCATCCTTTTGTGAATAGCTTCATTCGCACTCTTCGAATAATTGAATTATTTTTATCCATATTACTCAATGATGATAAAACTCAAGTTATCAACTCATATTCGTCAGGAAAACATATTTATTGTTAGCTATGACGACCTCACTCAAATTTCGGGACGAAATTTCTTTAACGGGTAGGTACTGTGATGACCCGGGAATTTCCGACCAAATTTAAACATAATCTTATATGATTCGACTCGATAAGCAAAGTCTATTAAACCGAGTCTCATTATGTTTGAACTATTTCATGATAACATTTGACCTTTAACTATTTCCGACGATTCACGAACCTTTAATTGTAACTAAGAATGTAAATATAAATAATTATATATAAAACTAATTATATTAGTATTAATGAACTATTAAGTAATTTTGTTATTATAAAAGATAACATTTAATAACTAAAGATTTTCATTTTGAATATATATAGTATATTGTATATAAATGATTCAAACATATTTTACCAACGTTATCAAAATATTAAATGTACAATGTTATACTTTGTAGTTAATTGTTTAATATACATAATTAATCATCTACTCAACATTTAAAACATGATTTTATATATATGGTAGTATACATATATACATAAATATAACTATATATATATGATTTTATACATAATTATTATATTATGTATATGTAGAAATTTATAATATATCTATGATGAAATAATGTACTATTTTAATAGATATATATAATACTTACATATATAAAACATTTATATTTTTCATAATTACATACATAAGTATAATATAATTAGTATGTAAATAAATATTATAATATATTTATATTAAAATGCATAAATATATAATATTCAGTATATGTTACAATACATATTACATAATTATTAAATATTACATAATAATAGATGATATTAATAAATTAAATTTAAATACAAATATAGTTGTTGTAGTAATGTTATTTGTATCGTCAAATATCAATATTTGTATTCATAATATCACTTTATATCATATAAAGATGAAATTGGATGTATAAATTAGATTATTATTACTAATATTATTATTATCGATAAAATATTAATATTATCATAATTAGTATGGTATTATTATTATTATTATTATTATTATTATTATTATTATTATTATTATTATTATCATTTTTACAATTATTATTATCATTAATATTATATTTATCATTATTATTAATTTTATTAATATTATTAGATATTAATAGTATTGTTATTATATATTATTATTATTATTATTAATTAAAAAAAACAGTAGGGATCTATATTATACGCTTGACCTCTGTATCCTTTATCTCTATTATTATTATTTTTTTTGTTTCTTTCCTGCTCCAAACTCGTGAACCTGTGTTGACATTTTCTCCATTTTTTATCAACCGATCTCTATTATTACAAAATGATTATGTATAATTGCAAATCAAATAAAAAGGAAATCCAATGGGATTAAAGAGCACAGCGATATTTTTTTTTCTTCTTCTCTGCACGCTCCAATTTTTTTTTCTCTTAATTCAATTTCGAATAAAGTTTCAAAATCTAAAAATGCAGAAAGGTTAGAAATCTTTCTTTGAATCTATCTGCAAAATCTCAACTCTCAAATCTTTATATCGATCTTGAATTTTGAAGTCAAAGTTTAGTTTAAAAAAAGTCAACAATTGTTCTTGAGACAAATTCGCGTTCGTGTATATGTTTCTGATCAAATTGACGATTCAAGTAGTTTTTATACATGTTTAGAAAACTATTTCGTGTTATAAACATTATCTATAATGTTATCTATTACGAAATCAATTTTTTTTGTTTTGTTCCAAGAACCGACGCTGCAGTAGGCCTTTAGTGTTTTTTTTTTTTTTTATTTTAGAACCGAAATTATTTTTTTTTCTGTAATGTTTTGAAGCTTTAAAAGGAACCCTGATTTTTTTTTTTTTTGGTTATTGATGTTTTGTTGAATCCATGAGACTTGTGGAGAAGAAGAGGAATAGAAGAAAAACAGTTTATATATAAAATTTAAATTCGATATTAGTACAGAGAATCAGAATTGGTGGGATGGTCGAGAGTGTTTGCGTGTGAGCATGTGGTCACGAGATCGAGTCCAGAGGACGGCAGTTTTTTTTTTTTTTTTTTTTTGAAACTCTTTTCATGTGAGGTAGTTTTCTTTTCTAATTTTATTATTGTTATTATATATTAATTATTATTAGTATTATTATTATTATTGTGATTGTTTTGATTGTTATTGTTATTGTTATTATTAGTATCATACTTGTTATCATATTTGAAAGTATTATAGACATTACTATTATTATTATGATAGGTATTAATAATATTATTATTAGTAATAAACTTATCATTTTAGTATTTTATCATCATTAGGATTATGATTATCATTATCATTATTATTATTATTATGAAGGAAATAAAAATATATTATTATCATCAATATTAGAATTTGTACCGGTTTATAAATAATAGTATCATCAGTACATTTACAATTAATAATATCATATTTATCAGTATCATCATTAATATTTACTAGTATTATTATGATTATCATTTATCATTTTATAAATATTAGAACCCTTATTATTAACATAAGTATGGTATTAGTATTAGTATTAATATTATTTTAGAGTTATTATTATTAGTATCATTAACAGTTATCATTTTCATTTTTTTTGCTATTAGTATTATCATTATTAATAAAATTATTATTATTATTATTAAATCATTATTATCTAAATTATTATTTTAACAAATAAATCTTTTGTACACTATATATATACTTATGGTATATACTAGGATTGTATTAATAATTCACATAACAAACTAATAAAATTTCATAAATACAATACTAACCACAAATATATGTATATAAATATATTAATGTCACTATTTATATAAACGTAAATCATTATAGATATATATACATAAAATCGATATATATATATATAATATAACTTAAAATATAATATAAGTATACGTTTTAAAATAAAGGTTAGAATAAATTCTACAAAACTATAATATATAAATAATACATATTAATAAATGAAATTTTGTAACTTACATTATACGTATTAATATATACACAATTGATATAGGTTCGTGAATCCGAGGCCAACCCTGCATTGTTCAATGACGTCATATGTATTTTTACTACAAAATACAGTATCGTGAGTTTCATTTGCCTTTTTACCCTTTATATTTTTGGGCTGAGAATACATGCGCAACTTTTATAACTGTTTTACGAAATTGACACAAGTACGTGAAACTACATTCTATGGTTGGATTATCGAAGTCGAATATGCCCCTTTTTATTAAGTCTGGTAATCTAAGAATTAGGGAACAGACACCCTAATTGACGCGAATCCTAAAGATAGATCTATCGGGCCCAACAAGCCCCATCCAAAGTACCGGATGTTTTAGTACTTCGAAATTTATATCATGTCCGAAGGAGGATCCCGGAATGATGGGGATATTCTTATATATGCATATTGTTAATGTCGGTTACCAGGTGTTCAATCCATATGAATGATATTTTTGTCTCTATGCATGGGACGTATGTTTATGAGAAATGGAAATCTGAAATCTTGTGGTCTATTAAAATGATGGAAACGATTGTTTAAGTTAAACTAATGAACTCACCAACCTTTTGGTTGACACTTTAAAGCATGTTTATTCTCAGGTACGAAAGAAATCTTCCGCTGTGTATTTGCTCATTTTATAGATATTACTTGGAGTCATTCATGGCATATTTCAAAAGACGTTGCATTCGAGTCGTCGAGTTCATCAAGATTATTATCAAGTCAATTATAGTTGGATATATTATGAAATGGTATGCATGCCTGTCAACTTTCGATGTAATGAAAGTTTGTCTTTTCAAAAACGAATGCAATGTTTGTAAAATGTATCATATAGAGGTCAAGTATCTCGCGATGTAATCAACTGTTGTGAATCGTTTATAATCGATATGGACTTCGTCCGGATGGATTAGGACGGGTCTTCACACATTGTGTCTAGCATGGAATAGAGTAAAGATGATGCTTAAAAGATGTCCGAATCATTTGTTAAGTTGGGCAGACATAGTCTGTACGCTTTACAGTGGTTTGACCAAGGATGATAAGTCTCTCCTAGACATGGCTTCGCAAGCCAATTTCATGTCTCGAATGGTGGATGAAGCAGGGGATCTCTTGGATACGATAGCTGCACAACATGAGGATTGGAACAATGAAGCTGCTGAGAAGGATGATGTCTTCGCTCATACGGTAAAAATGCTAGAAACCATGTTACAAGATCTCACCCTCACTCTTCAAAGTTTACAAATTCCTAAAAACCCCGATGCTACTAGAACCAATCTAAGGTATCCTTACCCTAGATGGGCACACAGACAGCAAAATAGCTCAGATTATAATATAATTTTTCCATTGCACAAACCTACTCTCCACTCTAAGGAAATTTTAGCTGAATTTATGAAAAAGCAATATATGATAAACCTTCAAGTCATAGAATGCCAGAACAAGTTCGACACTTTGATAAAGACTTTTGAAGAATTAATCACGAATTTTCAGCTTACGCTTAAACGATTAACCACTAAAATTGATATAGAGTGTAGTGAGTTTGATGCCCTAGTGATTACTAGAGGAGGAAAAGAAACAACTGTCAACATACCCATACAAGATTTTTCCGATAAGGAACCTGTGCCAATTGACCCAGTCGTCAATCCACCGGAACCTATCTCTCCTAAGGCCCTAGAAATTATTCCGCGCGCCCGCATACCTTTCCCAGGTATTAAGAATTTGCATTTAAATGTACGTCTAGTAGATGCTTTAGTAGAGATGCCAAACTGCGCTAAATTTTTCAAAGAACTGCTTTCAAACAAAGAGAGATTAAGAGAGATAGTTAGCTTGCCCTTAAGTGAAGAATGCTAGTTAGTGTTACAGCATGGAATTCCCCCTAAGTTAGGAGATACAGGAAGATTTACGGTACCTTGCTACTTGCAAGATGTCTAAATTAGTAATGCGTTAGAAGACTTAGGAGCCAGTGTAAACCTAATGCCCTATTCATTATTCAAGAAGCTAGGTTTAAATGACTTAAGGCCAACCAGAATGACTATCCAACTCGCGGACAGATCAGTTAAGATTCCTAGGGGAATAGCTGAAGATGTCCTAGTTAGAGTGGATAAGTTCGCATTTCCCGTTGATTTTGTCATTATGGATATTGAGGAAGACACGAAGGTCCCACTCACTCTTGGTAGACCATTCCTAAATACTGCCAAGGCCGTAATTGACGTTCACGAGAAATCTCTAAAGTTAAGGGTTGGAGGAGAAGAAATCACATTTAATGTTGATCGCCTCATGAACCATCATGTAGAAGAAGATGTGAATCTCTCTAATTCTTTTCAAGAGCTCGTCAACGAATACATAGAAGAGACTATGGCTATTTGCAGTCAAGATCAAATTTCTAAGGATCTGTTCTTTACACCTCCTGAAGGAAATCTCGACAACCATTCAGCCATAGACCTTAGTCATCCCATATCTCCCCTCTTTGAAAGTAACCTTCTTGGCAATACTATTCAAATAGCACTACTAGGACAAGGCATTCCTTTACCTCTATTAAGGAGAAGACCGAATGAAGAAACATATTTCATTCCGGTATATCAGGAACCCCAGTCAAGGGAAGACTGTGAGGAGTTTCCCGAACCTACCTTCGAAACTAAAGAAGATGTTTCTGAAGAGGAAGCATTAAGAAGGACAATTTCCAGAAATGAAGAACAGATAGCATCAGTGACCGCTACTGAAGAATCAGAATTCCAGGAGAGATACGACTCGTTAGACCGAAAGGAGATAGCTAGGATGAAGCCATCTATCGAGGAGCCTCTGGAATTGGAACTGAAGAAGTTACCCGACAATCTGGAGTATGCATTCTTAGAAGGAGAATTGCAACTCCCTGTGATCATATCGAAAGACCTCGCACCACAAGAGAAGGCGAAATTGATTCAAGTTTTGAAATCACAAAAGAAGGCAATTGCTTGGAAGATCTCCGACATCAGAGGGATCAGCCCCAACTATTGCACCCACAAGATCTTCATGGAGGATGATTTCAAACCATCAATTCAGAGGGAAAGAAGGGTCAAACCTATGATTCAAGAAGTCGTCAAGAAAGAAGTAATCAAACTTCTGGACGCCGGTCTGATCTATCTCATCTCCGATTCACCATGGGTCAATCCTGTTCAAGTGGTACCCAAAAAGGGAGGGACGACTGTAATTCAAAATAAGAATAATGAACTTATTTCAACTCAGGAAGTCACCGGTTGGAGGGTTTGCATAGACTATCGTAAATTAAACGATGCAACCCGGAAGGATCATTTTCCATTACCTTTCATTGATCAAATGTTGGAACGTCTATCAGGAAATGAGTACTACTGTTTCCTAGACGGTTTTTTCGGCTACTTTCAAATTCCCCTCGATCCAAAGGACCAAGAGAAAACAACCTTTACCTGTCCTTATGGAACATTTGCTTATCGACGTATGCCCTTTGGGTTATGCAATGCACCAGCTACATTCCAGCGATGCATGGTAGCAATATTCCACGACATGATTGAGCGTTGTATGGAAGTCTTCATGGACGACTTCTCAGTCTTTGGTAGTACCATTGATTCGTGCCTATCAAACCTTAACAAGATGCTCACCCGGTGTGAAGAGTCAAATCTAGTTCTAAATTGGGAAAAATGTCACTTCATGGTAAAAGAAGGGATAGTTTTAGGACATAAGATCTCTAAAGCAGGAATAGAAGTTGATAAGGCTAAGATTGAGACTATCACCAAACTTCCAGAACCTACCACAGTAAGAGCAATAAGGAGTTTCCTAGGACAAATCAGTTTCTACCGATGATTCATTAAGGATTTTTCAAAGGTCACACGACCTCTCACTCACCTCTTAGGAAAGGAAGTCCCGTTTGTCTTCGATGAAGAATTTCGGAAAGCATTCAACTATCTGAAAGAGCAACTAATACATGCACCGATCATGATAGCTCCTGATTGAAGTCTACCCTTTGAGATCATGTGTGATGCGAGCGATTTCGCAGTTGGATCAGTGCTTGGACAACGGGTAGATAAACACTTTCATCCAATCTATTATGCAAGTAAAACCTTAACCGGAGCTCAAGAGAATTACACTACCACAGAGAAGGAGCTGCTAGCCGTAGTATTCGCCTTCGACAAATTCCGTCCCTATCTTATCCTATCTAAGACTACAGTCTATACAGATCATTCAACCCTCAAATATCTATTCACAAAGCAAGACGCAAAGACAAGACTCCTACGATGGATCTTACTCCTTCAAGAATTCGACATTGAGATTAAAGACAAGAAAGGAGCAGAGAACGTCGCAGCAGATCATCTTAGTCGTTTGGAGAACCCAACGATGGAAAAACTTGCAGAACAAGATATTAGAGATAAATTTTCGGAAGAACAGCTTATGAGTTTAGGACAAACTCACACAGGATCACAGTTTGCTGACACTCCTTGGTATGCCGACATGGCCAACTACCTAGTTGTCAGAGTAGCACAAAAGGGGATGAGTACCTCCCGAAGAAGGAAGTTCTTCAGGGATGCCAAGTACTACTACTGGGAAGATCCCTACTTGTTTAGAATTTACCCTGATCAGATAATCAGGAGGTGAGTAGATGAAAAGCAAGCAACAGGGATTCTTCACCAATGTCACCATGGACCAACTGGAGGTCATCATGGAGCAAACTTAACCGCGAGGAAAGTCTACGAATTAGGATTTTATTAGCCGTCTATATTTCAAGATGCGCAAGAGCTTGTAAAGCGTTGCGACGCATGCTAAAGGTAAGGAAATATCGCTATGAAGAACGACATGCCTCGGACTAATATCCAAGCTTGCGAGATCTTCGATATATGGGGTTTAGAATTTATGGAGCCATTCCCTAAGTCTAATGGGAAAGAATATGTCCTCGTAGCAATAGATTATGTCTCAAGATGGGTCGAAGCCCAAGCAGTTCCAACTAATGATGCCAAGGTCGTCACCAACTTCCTGAAGAGACTCTTCTGCCGATTCGAAACTCCCCACGCTATAAGAAGTGATAGAGGCACACACTTCCGTAACACTCAGTTTATGAAGGTGATGCAACAATACAGAGTTACCCACAAGATGTCCACTGCCTATCATCCCAGACCAACGGACAAGCAGAGGTCACGAACAGAGCACTCAAAAGAATCTTAGAACGAACTGTCAGCCATCATGGAAATAAATGGGCCGAAAAGCTAGATGATGCTCTGTGGGCATTCCGGACTTCTTACAAGAATCCTCTAGGAACTACACCCTATCGAATGATCTATGGAAAAGCTTGTCACCTTCCGCTAGAACTCGAATACAAAGCTCTCTGGGCACTGAAGACCTGTAACCTCGATCCCTCAGTTACCGGAAGACATAGGAAAATGCAATTAAATGAACTCGCCGAATTAAGAGACCAAGCATATGAAACGTCATACATCTACAAGGAACGAACAAAGCTTACGCATGATGCAAAATTAATCCCTACAAAGTTTGCCCCTGGAGATAAGGTTCTTCTCTTCAATTCTTGGTTCAAGAAGTTCGCGGGAAACTTTAGATCAAGATGGAGTGGCCCATAAAAAGTTGTACACGCTTTTCTACACGGAGCAGTGGAGTTGGAAGGACCTACTGGTAATTTCAAGGTCAATGGTCACCGGTTGAAAGCCTATTTAGAAGACCACGATAAGGAGGAGCACCTCTTCTCCTTTGATCCTTTCTGAAGATCTGATAAGGAAAAGTCGAGTTGTAACGACTTGATAAACAAAGTGCTCTTGGGAGGCACCCCTTGCTTATCCTTTTTATTACTTATTTTTACTTTTATTTTGAGTCTTAAGATATTATTTCTGTACTAACAACTAAGCGCCATACTTGCGCTTAGTACTTACAAGTTTGTTGAATGTGTTTAGGCGAAATGCCAAGTTCAGGAGCATCAGCTTACATTCCAGTTCGCAGGAGGAGGACTCTCGTAGTTTAATCATTCGGAAGTAGTACTGATCAGAACATGCCATCAACAGGGCAATTAGGCCCAAGGCGATTGATATTAGAGAGTGTAGAGGAGGATATCGGCACAGCACTGCCAGCTCCTCCCGTCCGACGATCTAGACGTCTAGCCAGGAGACCAGCCAAGCACACACAGTTGCCAGATACGCATGAGCCAGAGATAGTGATACATTACGGAGCTACGTTGAGTGACCCTAATGTTGCATGGGCACTACTCAGAGATCAGCAGAGATTTTACAAGGCTCTGAGAGCATACCTCCAGCGTGAGGGGATGCCACGCAGCACTCTGGGCCCATCTTCATTTAGGCTAGCACGCCGTGTTCAGTCGACACGACGGTCTACGCCCAGGCACTCCACACCAGCCTCAGTTCACTCAGTTGCCTCAGCTGCTATGTCTGCACACGGTACTCCTATCCCCATCACGCCGCCTGCCCTAGTCACAGAGCCATTTCCAGTCGCTGTGTTACCAGAGGGTTGTCATTTAGTCACCATTCCTATTTTAGTGGATCCGCCAACGGCCCAGTCATTTGAGATCACTGGGAGCATACCTGACGAGGAGCCTTTCCCAGACTTATCCCACATGGAGATACTGACAGACTTATGTCTAGAGTCCATACTTGGCCCTGAATTGGATATAGGGCAGCCTTTCGAGCACTTGCCGAACCTAGAAGATGACGAGATCTTCAGATACTTTGCAGAGCCGACACATATTGACCAGGATAGTATCCCATAGACTACTTTATCTTTATTTTATCTTTTAGTTTTTATCTTTTTGAAGCATTGTACTGAAAAATTATATATAGTGGAAATGCTGCCTTTCTCTTTTTGTTCTTCATGTAGAAGTATTATTAAAAGAGAATGGTACGTAGGAGATTGACCGTAGGAAGGCCCAACACTAGGAAAGTAACACGACCATAGGGAAGTAATCCTTCCTCAAACCTATTTCAATTATAACGCACTAAAATCTCTAAATGTGGGGTAACCCCCGCAACTAACTTAGAATTTTAGAAGTCATGTCCTTAATTTATATAGTATAAAAATATTCTTTCTAGAGAACATTAGGGACAATGTTCTTCTAAGTGTGGGGTAATGGGTAATGTTTTTAAAGGTAGAAAGTTTTAAAGTCAAGTAACCATAAAACGCCTGGTTTTGACAAATTCTTTTATCCAAAAGTAATTAAGCAATAGATATTGGGTAATTTTGAAAAGTTCTTACTTTGTTTTTGCCTATAAGATCTAATAAAATTGCTAGAAATCGGTTTTCATTTATTAGAACGGAACGATTAAGCTGAAACTAATGTTTTGTGTCAAAAGATTTCTTTTAAGAAAATATGTTAAAGGCTACGCATGATCAAGCACGACCCCTACTCTAAAAAGTGAGGAATCTTGGACCCAAAGTATCTGTATGACCTATCAAATCTACAGTACTTTGTTATTTCAATTGATGAGCGTGCCGGTGTGCGGTTTAAATTAGAACTTGGTTCAGACATACGTTTCAAGACCAATGGTTAGTAAGCGTCATACGTGGTGCAGGTGCGATACTCCTTCCGAAGTCATTCTGAATAGAGAAGACAAAAAGCCATCCATTTCTGTTTCCACTCCACACAATTTTAAACCGACCAACTCACATAAAGAGTTGATGAATCAGAAATATTCACCCCAAATTCACTCCCAAAATACACTATTCATTCCCTTATCCATTCATCCAAAGATCCAGAGATAAATGAAGAGATAGTTCGATCAAAATTCGCTTCAAAAGCACTAGTCGAAAGATTCTGAACCCCTGATTGTTTTTGATAGGTCAAAGACCTATTTTCAGTGGATTATCACTTCCTCTCTGGGCACCAGGAACGAAAGACAAAAGTTATGAAGAAAGGGTATGCAAAAAAAAAAAATTGTGTTTATGAAAGAGCAAAGTCTCTAATAAGGCAAAAAGAAACCCGAGAAGATGCCCTGAAGAAGAATGCTGGAAGAGCAAAAGAAAATTCTAGACAAAGTCTTAGCAAAATCGGTCTCTTCCGAAGAAAACCTTTACGAAATTCTCAGCCATTATCTATCCAAAATGGATACTCTAAAGAATCAAAGTCTATCAATTCTCTCAAAAGATCTGGATACCTTTCACCAAATTCATAAATTTCCATCCAAACCCTATAACCCATCTTCCTCTTGAAAGAATGCTTAAGAAGAAGATCAGTGAAATGTCCCTTTCATACTGATTATAAACGTTCCATATTAATTGATTTCATTGCGAGGTTTTGACCTCTATATGAGACTTTTTTCAAAGACTACATTCGTTTTTAAAAACAAACCATAACCTTTATTTTATCGACAAGGTTAAAAGGACACCACCTAGATTATCAGAAATGATAATCTAAAAAATATCACACTTACACACTACCAATACATATTGGTTTACAATATTAATATGTTACAACAAAGTAAATTTCGAATGCAGTTTTAAACAATATTATACAAGCATGCTGACTCCAAATCTTGTCCATATATTAGCATGCAATAGCGGAAGCTCTTAATAATCACCTGAGAATAAACATGCTTTAAACGTCAACAAAAATGTTGGTGAGTTATAGGTTTAACCTGTATATTTATCAAATCATAATAATAGACCACAAGATTTCATATTTCAATATACATCCCATACATAGAGATAAAAATCATTCATATAGTGAACACCTTGTAACCGACATTAACAAGATGCATATAAGAATATCCCCATCATTCCAGGACATCCATCGGACATGCTATAAAACTTGAACTACTAAAGCATCCGGTACTTTGGATGGGGTTCGTTAGGCACAATAGATCTATCTTTAGGATTCGCGTCAATTAGGCGTGCACTAATTCTCAAAACTAGTGATGTTCCCTAATTCTTAGGCTACCAAGCAAAAGGGGCATATTCGGTTTCGATCATTCAACCATAGAAAGTAGTTTCATGTACTTGTGTCTATTTTATAAAACATTTATAAAGCTGCATGTATTCTCATCCCAAAAATATTAGATTTTAAAAGTGGGACTATAACTCACTTTCACAGATTTTTTACTTCGTCGGGAAGTAAGACTTGGCCACTGGTCGATTCACGAACCTATAACAAATATGTACATATATATCAAAGTATGTTCAAAATATATTTACAACATTTTTAATACGTTTTAATGTTTTAAATATTTTCAGTCAGCTGTCCTCGTTAGTAACCTACAACTAGTTGTCCATTGTTAGATGTACAGAAATAAATTGATATATATTATCTTGAACCAATCCACGACCCTGTGTATACACGTCTCAGGCTAGATCACAACTCAGAGTATATATATTTTTGGAATCAACCTCAACCCTATATAGCTAACTCCAGCATTACTGCATATAGAGTGTCTATGGTTGTTCCAAATAATATATATAGATGGGTCGATATGATATGTCAAAACATTTGCATACGTGTCTATGGTATTCCAAGATTACATAATAAATTAAAATACATATATAATACAATATAAGTTAGCTAGGATATGATTTTTATAGAATTGTTACAATATTTCCCGTAGCTACAACAATCAAAAAATATCCAATCTTGTTTTACCCATAACTTCTTCGTTTTAAATCCGTTTCGAGTGAATCAAATTGCTATGGTTTCATATTGAACTCTATTTTATGAATATAAACAGAAAAAGTATAGGTTTATAGACGTAAATATAAGTTACAATTAATTTTTGTAAGAGGTAGTCATTTCAGTCGAAAGAACGACGTCTTGATGACCATTTGAAAAACATACTTCCACTTTGAGTTTAACCATGATTTTTGGATATAGTCTCATGTTCATAAGAAAAATCATTTTTCTAGAAGAACAACTTTTAAATCAAAGTTTATCATAGTTATTAATTATCAAACCCAAAATAGCCCGCAGTGTTACTACGACGGCGTATGTCCGGTTTTACGGTGTTTTTCGTGTTTCCAGGTTTTAAATCATTAAGTTAGCATATCATATAGATATAGAACATGTGTTTAGTTGATTTTAAAAGTCAAGTTAAAAGGATTAACTTTTGTTTGCGAACAAGTTTAGAATTAACTAAACTATGTTCTAGTGATTTCAAGTTTAAACCTTCGAATAAGGTAGTTATATATATATGAATTGAATGATGTTATGAACATCATTACTACCTCAGGTTTTGTGGATAAACCTACTGGAAATGAAAAAAATAGATCTAGCTTCAAAGGATCCATGGATGGCTTGAAGTTCTTGAAGCAGAATCATGACACGAAAACAAGTTCAAGTAAGATTTCCACTCGAAATAAGATTATTATAGTTATAGAAATTGAATCAATGTTTGAATATGAGTATTACTATGTATTAGAAAGATATATTTCTGTAAGTAAGAAAGATTTCTTGAGTTTGGATGATCACTTTACAAGATTGAAAGTAAGCTAGCAAACTTGGAAGTATTCTTGATTTTATGAAACTAGAACTTATAGAATTTATGAAGAACACTTAGAACTTGAATATAGAACTTAAGAGAGATCAATTAGATGAATAAAATTGAAGAATGAAAGTTTTTGTAGGTGTTTTTGGTCGTTGGTATATGGATTAAATATAAAGGATGTGTAATTTTGTTTGCATGTAAATAAGTCATGAATGATTACTAATATTTTTGTAATTTTATGAGATATTTCATGCTAGTTGCCAAATGATGGTTCCCACATGTGTTAGGTGACTAACATGGGCTGCTAAGAAGTGATCATTAGAGTGTATATACCAATAGTGCATACATCTAAAAGATGTGTATTGTACGAGTACGAATACGCGTGCATACGAGTAGAATTGTTGATGAAACTGGACGGGGATGTAATTGTAAGCATTTTTGTTAAGTAGAAGTATTTTGATAAGTTTCTTGAAGTCTTTCAAAAGTGTATGAATACATATTAAAAAACTACATGTATATACATTTTAACTGATTCGTTAAGTCATCGTTAGTCGTTACATGTAAATGTTGTTTTGAAACCTTTAGGTTAACGATCTGGTTAAATGTTGTTAACCCATTGTTTGTTATATCTTAAGAGATGTTAAATTATTACATTATCATGATATTATGATATATTAATATATCTTAGTATGATATATATACAGTTAAATGTTGTTACAACGATAATTGTTACATATATGTCTCGTTTCGAAATCATTAAGTTAGTAGTCTTGTTTTTACATATGTAGTTCATTGTTAATACACTTAATGACATGTTTATTTATCATTTATCATGATTAAACATAGTGTATCAATATCTTAATATGATTCATATGTATTTAGTAAGACGTTGTTATAACGATAATCGTTATATATATCGTTTCGAGTTTCTTAATTCAATAAACTCAATTTTATGTATATAACACATTGTTAAAATACCTAATGAGATACTTACTTAACATAATATCATGTTAACTATATATATAATCATATATATGGCATCATATAATTTTTTACAAGTTTTAACGTTCGTGAATCACCGGTCAACTTGGGTGGTCAATTGTCTATATGAAACCTATTTAAATTAATCAAGTCTTAACAAGTTTGATTGCTTAACATGTTGAAAACACTTAATCATGTAAATAACAATTTTATTTAATATATATAAACATGAAAAAGTTTGGGTCACTACAGTACCTACCCGTTAAATAAATTTCGTCCCGAAATTTTAAGCAGTTGGAGATGTTGTCGTATCTTCTGGAAATAAGTGCGGATATTTCTTCTTCATCTGATCTTCTTGTTCCCAGGTGAACTTGGGTCCTCTATAAGCATTCCATCGAATCTTAACAATTGGTATTTTATTTTGCTTAAGTCTTTTAACCTCACGATCCATTATTTCGACGGGTTCTTCGATAAATTGAAGTTTTTCGTTGATTTGGATTTTGTCTAATGGAATAGTGAGATCTTCTTTAGCAAAACATTTCTTCAAATTCAAGATGTGGAAAGTGTTATGTACAGCCGCGAGTTGTTGAGGTAACTCAAGTCGGTAAGCTACTGGTCCGACGCGATCAATAACCTTGAATGGTCCAATATACCTTGGGTTTAATTTCCCTCGTTTACCAAATCGAACAACGCCTTTCCAAGGTGCAACTTTAAGCATGACCATCTCTCCAATTTCAAATTCTATATCTTTTTTTTTAATGTCAGCGTAACTCTTTTGTCGACTTTGGGCGGTTTTCAATCGTTGTTGAATTTGGATGATCTTCTCGGTAGTTTCTTGTATTATCTCTGGAACCGTATTCTATCTATCCCCCACTTCACTCCAACAAATAGGAGACCTGCAATTTCTACCATAAAGTGCTTCAAACGGTACCATCTCAATGCTTGAATGGTAGCTATTGTTGTAGGAAAATTCTGCTAACGGTAGATGTCGATCCCAACTGTTTCCAAAATCAATAACACATGCTCGTAGCATGTCTTCAAGCATTTGTATCGTCCTTTCGCTCTGTCTATCAGTTTGTGGATGATAGGCAGTACTCATGTCTAGACGAGTTCCTAATGCTTGCTGTAATGTCTGCCAGAATCGTGAAATAAATCTGCCATCCCTATCAGAGATAATAGAGATTGGTATTCCATGTCTGGAGATGACTTCCTTCAAATACAATCGTGTTAACTTCTCCATCTTGTCATCTTCTTTTATTGGCAGGAAGTGTGCTGATTTGGTGAGACGATCAACTATTACCCAAATAGTATCAAAACCACTGGCAGTCCTTGGCAATTTAGTGATAAAATCCATGGTAATGTTTTCCCATTTCCATTCCGGGATTTCGGGTTGTTGAAGTAGACCTGAGGTTTCTGATGCTCCGCTTTGACCTTGGAACATGTCAAACATTCTCCTACGTATTTAGCAACATCGGCTTTCATACCAGGCCACCAAAAATGTTTCTTGAGATCCTTGTACATTTTCCCCGTTCCAGGGTGTATTGAGTATCTGGTTTTATGAGCTTCTCTAAGTACCATTTCTCTCATATCTCCAAATTTTGGTACCCAAATTCTTTCAGCCCTATACCGGGTTTCGTCTTCTGGAATATCAAGATGCTTCTCCGATCCTTTGGGCATTTCATCCTTTAAATTTCCCTCTTTTAAAACTCCTTGTTGCGCCTCCTTTATTTGAGTAGTAAGGTTATTGTGAATCATTATATTCATAGCTTTTACTCGAATGGGCTCTTTGTCCTTTCTTCTCAAGGCGTCGGCTACCACATTTGCCTTCCCTGGGCGGTAACAAATCTCAAAGTCATAATCATTCAACAATTCAATCCACCTGCGCTGTCTCATGTTCAGTTGTTTCTGGTTAAATATGTGTTGAAGACTTTTGTGGTCGGTATATATAATACTTTTGACCCCATATAAGTAGTGCCTCTAAGTCTTTAATGCAAAAACAACCGTGCCTAATTCTAAATCATGCGTCGTATAATTCTGCTCGTGAATCTTCAATTATCTAGACGCATAAGAAATTACCTTCGTTCGTTACATTAATACACAACCGAGACCTTGCTTTGAGGCATCACAATATATCACAAAATCATCATTCCCTTCAGGTAATGAAAATATAGGTTCTGTAGTTAACTTTTTCTTTAACAATTGAAACGCCTTTTTTTGTTCATTCTTCCATTCAAATTTTCTCCCTTTATGCGTTAATGCAGTCAAGGGTTTTGCTATTCTGGAAAAATCTTGGATGAAGCTTCTGTAGTAACTAGCTAGTCCTAAGAATTGGCGTATATGCTTCGGAGTTTTCGGGGTATCCCACTTTTCAACAATTTCAATCTTTGCTGGATCCACCTGAATACCTTCTTTGTTCACTATGTGACCGAGGAATTGAACTTCTTCCAACCAAAATGCACACTTTGAAAACTTAGCATACAGTTTTTCTTTCCTCAGCAACTCTAGTACTTTTCTCAAATGTTCTTTGTGCTCTTGATCATTCTTCAAGTAAATAAGTATGTCATCGATGAAAACAATGACAAACTTGTCAAGATATGGTCCACACACTCGGTTCATGAGGTCCATGAACACATCTGGTGCGTTAGTCAACCCAAACGGCATAACCATAAACTCGTAATGACCATAACGCGTTCTAAAAGCAGTCTTTGGAATATCATCCTCCTTCACCCGCATTTGATGATACCCAGAACGTAAATCAATCTTCGAATAAACTGACGAGCCTTGTAGTTGATCAAATAAGTCGTCGATTCTTGGTAGTAGGTAGCGGTTCTTGATGGTAAGTTTGTTCAACTCTCGGTAGTCGATACATAACCTAAATATACCATCCTTCTTCTTGACAAACAAAATAGGAGCTCCCCACGGTGATGTGCTTGGTCGAATAAAACCACGCTCTAAAAGTTCTTGTAATTGGCTCTGAAGTTCCTTCATTACGCTAGGTAAGAGTCTGTATGGAGCACGAGCTATTGGTGCAACTCCCGGTACAAGGTCTATTTGAAATTCAACGGATCGGTGTGGAGGTAGTCCCGATAATTCTTTCGGAAATACATCGGGAAATTCTTTTACGACGGGAACATCATTGATGTTCTTTTCTTCAGAATTGACTTTCTCGACGTGTGCTAGCACATCATAGCAACCTTTTCTTATTAGTTTTTGTGCCTTCAGGTTACTAATAAGGTTTAACTTCGCATTGCTCTTTTCTCCGTACACCATTAAGGGTTTTCCTTTTTCTCGTATAATGCGAATTGCATTTTTGTAACAAACGATCTCTGCTATCACTTCTTTCAACCAGTCCATACCGATTATCACATCAAAACTCCCTAACTCTATTGGTATCAAGTCAATCTTAAATGTTTCGTTAACCAGTTTAATTTCTCGATTCCGACATATATTATCAGCTGTAATTAATTTACCATTTGCTAATTCGAGTAAAAATTTATTATCCAAGGGTGTCGGTGAGCAACTTAGTTTAGCACAAAAATATCTACTCATATAGCTTATATCAGCACCCGAATCAAATAAAACATAAGCAGATTTATTGTCAATGAGAAACGTACCCGTAACAAGCTCCGGGTCTTCCTGCGCTTCTGCCGTATTAATATTGAAAACTCTTCCGTGGCCCTGCCCATTAGTATTCCCCTGATTTGGGTAATTTATAATAATATGGCCCGGTTTTCCACATTTATAACAGACTACGTTGGCAGTACTTGCTCCGACATTACTCGTTCCGGCATTATTTGTTCCTTTACTTCTGTTATACATTGGTCCGTAGACCTCACACTTTGTCGCCCTATGACCATTTCTTTTACACCTGTTGCAAAATATTGTGCAGAACCCCGGGTGATTCTCTTCACACCTTTGGCATTGCTGTTTCTGATTGTTGTTGTAGTTGCGGTTGTTATTGTTATTGGGATGATTATTGTAATTGTTGTTATTGGGACGTTTGTTATAGTTGTTATTGTTGGGATTGCGATTGTTGTTGTTGCGATTTATGTTGCGGTTGTTGGGATAGTTGTTGCGATTGTGGTTGTAATTGTTGTTTTCATTGTTGTACTGGTGACTCTTGTCACTATTTTCCTCCCACTTCCTCTTGAGTTGTTTCGTGTTGGCTTCTTCGGCTGCCTGTTCTTTAATTCTCCCCTCAATCTGATTTATGAGTTTATGAGCCATTCGACTTGCCTTCTGTATGGAAGCGGGCTCGTGTGAACTCACATCTTCTTGAATCCTTACTGGTAACCCTTTTACAAACGCGTCGATCTTCTCTTCTTCATCTTCGAACGTTCTTGGACACAATAGGCACAACTCTGTGAATCGTCGTTCATACGTGGTAATGTCGAACCCTTGTGTTCATAACTCTCTAAGCTCTACCTTGAGCTTATTGACCTCGTTTCTAGGACGGTACTGCTCGTTCATCAATTGCTTGAATGCTGACCATGGTAGTGCGTAAGCAGCATCTTGTCCTACCTGCTCAAGATAGGTATTCCACCATGTTAACGCCGTACCTGTGAAGGTATGCGTAGCGTACTTAACTTTATCCTCTTCAGTACACTTACTTATGGCAAACACCGATTCGACCTTCTCGGTCCACTGTTTCAATCCAATTGGCCCTTCGGTTCCATCAAATTCCAAAGGTTTGCAGGCAGTGAATTCTTTGTAGGAGCATCCTACACGATTTCTTGTGGAATTAGTTCCACTGCTAGATCCAGAGTTATTGTTATTTTGCATCGCAGCCTGTAATGCGGCTATGTTTGCTTCAAGAAAAACACGGAAGTCTTCCTCACTCATGTTCAAATTCTGACGAGTTGCAGGTGCCATTTCCTTCAAAAATAGCCAAAAGAATTGAGTTAATCATATAGAATTTAAGAGTAGTCAATAGTATTTTGTAGCATAATATGAACTTATTTATAAAAGCTTTTTCTTCTTATTAGCATTTTATAGTTTTAATTCGGGTAGTACCTACCCGTTAAGTTCATACTTACTAGCTACTATACAACTTAACTACTACGCTTCTATATGAAAAACTTATTACAATAAAATTTCGCGTTCAAACTTTATACAAAATATTACAAACTTACAATACCGCTATTATACATATAGGATGAAATATAACACATAATAACATTGCTACTCGGTAGCTATAGAGGCAATTCTAGTTAATACGCAAGTTGTTCAGCAAAAGAAATAAAGACACGTAATTCATAAGTCCAGAAACAAGTCATGCATTCTGGTTTTACTAAGACGACTTCCCATCCTTGTTTTTGTGGAAAGTAACTGTTATGACCATTGGCTAAGCAGCATGTTGTAATGTCGTCAAAAGGACGAGGGTTTCGTAATGCCCAACAGCCCCGTAACAATCTAAAAACCTTGTTTCTCATCTCAACTACCGAGTCCGTCACTTGTGGGAATGTTTTATTTAAAAGTTGCAACCCAATGATCTTTTTCTCAATTTGATGAGAAGCGAACATTATTAACCCGTAAGCATAACATGTTTCTTTTTGTTGCATGTTAGAAGCTCTTTCTAACTCACGAAATCCTATGTTAGGATATGTTGAGTCAAAATAAGTTCTTAACCCGTAGCGTAAAATTGCATTTGGGTTCCCCGCATTTAACGCTTTAAAGAAAACACGGCGTAACTTACGGTCTCCCCAATGTGATATACCCCACCTATCAAAGAAAGCCTTTTATAAACTAAGGCATTTCTGGAAAGTCTTTCAAATGTTTGACAAGTTAATTTTGCCATAACTAAATGTGCTGATGAATTCTGACCGAC
Source organism: Rutidosis leptorrhynchoides (assembly GCF_046630445.1). Classification (NCBI taxonomy): domain Eukaryota; kingdom Viridiplantae; phylum Streptophyta; class Magnoliopsida; order Asterales; family Asteraceae; genus Rutidosis; species Rutidosis leptorrhynchoides. The sequence continues at coordinate 195,374,410 of NC_092340.1, forward strand.
TCTAGACAAGATTTCCTCAATCATATCCTCTGGTAGGTCTTCTAAAATATTCGGTTGTCTACCCTTAACGTCCATTTTGTTTTTATACTGTAAAATAGACAAGGATTAGATTCGTAAAAAGATAATTAATAAACAATACAAGCAATTTTTACATAGAACATAAAAGGACAAGCACACTACAATACACATAATACACAACATGATTACAACCCTCTAATCTGAATCACTGGTTTCTTCTTCTTCGGATTGGTTCGTTTTCCTAATTTTCTAGGGATATATGGTGTTCCTCTAATACGAGCCGTCGTTTTCCACAATGGTTTAGAAAAACCTGGTGGTTTAGAGGTTCCTGGGTTATTGTTACAATTTAGGAAATACGAACGTTGTCGATACATTTAAAGTTCATCGGGGTTGGAATCAGGTTTCTCTATTTTTATACCTTTTCCCTTATTATTTTCTTTTGCTTTATTAAATTGGGTCGAGGTAATTTTTATAATATTGTAGTGACCCGGAAAATTTCGACTAATTTTAAATCAAACTCTCGATACGATATTGTATTTTCAACACGATAAGCAAAGTCTGTTAGGTTGGATCTCAAAAAAAAATTTGAACTGTTTCATATATTCAATTGACCTTCGACCACTCCCGACGATTCACGAACAACTATTTGTAAATAGTTACATATATATTTAAATATATATATATATATAATAATATATATAAAAATATATATATAAATATTACTTGTAAATATATAATATTATATTTAGTTGTTTAAAAGAATATAATTAATATATTTATTTACTTAAACTTGTTAATTAAGATTTGAAATATATATATATATATATATATATATATATATATATATATATATATATATATATATATATATATATATATATATATATATATATATATATATATATATATATATATATATATATATATATATATATATATATAGAATGTGTATATTGAAAATGAATGATTTCGAGCCTAATTAGTAAACGTCAGTAACACTCGGTTGACGTTTCGTTAGTTTTAATATAGATATATTATATGTTCATGAAGGACTAAAATAAAAGTTGAACTGTAAATCGATTACGAAGATGTTAGATTTGTTAAAAATATTTTTACCTTTTTAAGTTTAAATATTAGTACTCCGTACATATAAATTGGAACAGAAAATAAATAATTATCGAACCTTTTTGATCAGGTTTCAAATAGTTAATGAGTGAAATAATTAAATATATTTAATCTAAAAATTTGGGATTTTTAGGGACACTTTTATACGTTAACTGTTTAGCTGCGAGCACGAGATAATATCCATAAATTAAAATAGATTCAACAGTAATATGGTGGCGGCTATACTGTGTCAACTATAATTCAAATGGGTTTATTTTTATATTATAATTATTATTATATTATTATCATTATTAATTATTAATAATTAAAATTATTATATGATATTATATATTATGATACATGCATTTGAATGTAAACACTCCATTCATCCCATCTTTCACACATGTGAATTCTGTTGATGTCTTTCCAGCCTTTTCATTAAGTTACAATATATCACGTTAAATCTCGCCGTTTATTTTTATATATGATTCTTGTTAACCCGTCCCAAATGGTCACTATGTCTCCGGTCACCTTTATCCTCATACTATCCTTCTTCCATTATTTCTTTCCCATTCGATTACAACCTTCATCACCATAATCACCACAAGCCATGGTCACTTCCCATAACTGTAAACCACCATCAAACCGAACACCATAACCGTTACCATCGAATTAACCATCACCTCTAATTATTCTTGTTATGCTGTCGAGGTCAAAACCAAAACATTCCACTGATCGTGTATTTTATTTTTTTTGTAACCATAAACCAACGAAACCCATTTAGTTCACTGGTATTTTCGGTTCATTAAACACCACCTCAAAAATTCCTAATGTTCATGTTTTATTCAAGCTCAAACCACACAACCATAAAACACCATAAACTATCTATCTGTGTTTATAATTTTTTTTTTTCCTTTTCGCATTATGATCTGGTTCGTTCCTTTTTATGTTCACCTCATAAACAAACACTAAAGCCCAACAATTACACATGATAATCTTACTGTGTCTCCTGTCTCCTATTTTTTTTTTTATCGAACAAACACCCCACCAAAAGTTAAAGATGAGTGGGAGTTGTTGAGTTAATGATATGGATTAAAGAATAATTAATAATGGGCAGTTGGGATTTATCTATCGAGTAAGTAAACTAGTGGGGAACAACTTTCAATTTTTTTTAGAATCCTAGGTATATCATCTATGGGTTGTGTTCTTTTTTTTCGTGATAGGCCAACTGTATTTTTTTTATGAACTCATATCATGGGCCGTATTAAATTATTGGGATGTTATGATTTAATTCATTAAAGGCTGCTGGGTTAATTCAGTGTTGGACTTGGATGATAAAATGGTAAAGAGGATGATGACATGAGTTTTATGGCTTTTAATTCGATATTATAACAGAAACGACTAAGTGGAGTGGTGGTTAAATGTGTTAAGAGTATTTGAGAGGTTGAAGGTTCAATCCCTGCTGTGGCAATCTTTTTAGAAAAAGAACCAGGAATATGTTGGGCTTGTGCTTGCTGTTGGGCCGTGAGATTTAGTTATTGGGCTTATAAGTCGGAGCAAGGGATTTAAAGATCTAGTCGTGATATAAAACAGAAAAACAGAATTGGAGTAGATGGTTAGGAGTGTTGATGGGTTAGTGGGAGGTTGCGGGTTCGAGCAAAAGCACTTATTTTGGAATTTATTCTTTGAGGTAGTTTATTATTATTAGTATTATCATTCTTATCATTAGTAAAATCTTTATTTTTATAGTTATTATTATTAGTATTCATTATTATTAAAATTAACATTTTTATTAAAAGAATCATTTTTTCTAAAGTTACCATTTTTATCATTAATACAAAAAGTATCATTTTTAACTCTATTATCATTATTATTATTTTTTTTTATTCATTACTAATATTATTTTAGTATTATTATAATATAAATATATATAAAAATATAATTGATACACATAACATAACAAAATTTAAATTTTTATTTATTTTAAATATATAAAATGAATATATGAAAACATATAGGTTATTAATATAAAAATGATATAACTAATAAATTTTTATATATATAAATTTGTTCGATTACAAGTACATGTTTTAATAACTAAATGAATAATGTAGGTTCGTGAATCCGAGGCAAACCCTGCATTGTTCAATATAGTCATATGTATTTTTACTACAAAATACAGTATGGTGAGTTCATTTGATTCCCTTTTACTATTTACATTTTTGGGACTGAGAATACATGCGCTATTTTTACAACTGCTTTATTAAATGCTTTTGAAATACATTTTGAACTGCGAATACATGAAATGCTTTTATAAATGTTTGACGAGATAGACACAAGCAAAACATTCCTCGAATGAATTATGTGGACGTGATAATTGCCACCATATAATTATGTGGACGTGATAATTGCCACAATTGATATGCATATTTTTTCCCCTGATTATTATTGCTTGGTAACCTAAGAATTATGGAACATCACTAATTTTGAGAATTAGTGCACGCCTAATTGATGCGAATCCTAAAGGTAGCTACCGGGTTTAACACCCCCACCCAGTATGTTCACTAGACGGAAGGGCTAGTGGGCGTGGTGTTTAGTACTTCGAAGTTTATATGATTATTATACAGACGAGATGTTCTGTTTTGGGGATATTATTTATGCGCATTATATGTTAAGGTCGGTTACCAAGCCAAGCTATGAAAGCAATGAAAAGTGAATGTTATGTATCGAGAGAATGATTTTATACACAGGTTATGTGTATGTTATTTTTGTGCACAAGATATGTGTACGGTTACTAAGATTTATGAAAGATGATTTCGTACACGAGAAAGGTGTACTGTATTTAAAAGATATCGCATGTACATTACAGGTGGGTATAGGATTCGAGCCCATTTGTATCATGCAGGATTTAAATCTTGTGATCTATCAAAATGATGAATTTTATTGTTTTATGTTAAACCTATAAACTCACCAACCTTTTGGTTGACACTTGAAAGCATGTTTATTCTCAGGTATGAAAGAAATCTTCCGCTGTGCATTTGCTCATATTAGAGATATTACTTGGAGTCATTCATGACATATTATAAAAAGACGTTGCATTCGAGTCGTCGAGTTCATCAAGATTATTATTAAGTCAATTATAGTTGGAGGTATTATGACATAGTATGCTTGCCGTTAACTTTCGATGTAAAGAAAGTTTGTCTTTTAAAAACGAATGCAATGTTTGTAAAATGTATCATATAGAGGTCAATTACCTCGCGATGTAATCAACTATTGTGAATCGTTTATAATCGATATGAACGGGTCCTTTCAAATATCATCGGAATCCTCATCGGGATCCGATTCATCGAAAAATTGGTAATCTTCCCAATATTTTGCTTCCTTGGCGGAAACACCATTGACCATTTTTAACGTTGGTCCGTTGGTTGAGGATTTTCTTTTATTCAATCGATTTACTGTAGGTATTAATATTTCTTCCTCCGAAACCTCTTCTTCTTCCGGTTCCTCCCCTTTCGGTTCCTCCTCTTCCGGTTCCTCCTCTTCCGGTTCCTCCTCTTCCGGTTCCTCCTCTTCTGATTCCTCTTCGGGAATTTGTGAATCTTCCCAAAGTATATTCGACTCTTCATTATTATCAGGTGAGTCGATGGGATTTGTACTAGTGGTAGACATCTATCACACAATATCAAATATATTAAGAGGTTAATATATCACATAATAATTACATATAGTTTCCAACAAAAGTGTTAAGCAATCGTTTTTAAAGAAAACACGGCTGAAGTCCAGACTCGCTAATGTGATGACCCGGAAATTTCTGACCAAATTTAAACTTAATCTTTATATGAAATCGACACGATAATCAAAGTTTGTTAAATTAAATCTCAAACATTTTGAACTGTGTTCATATAATCATTTGACCTCGACCGCTTCCGACGATTCACGAACAATTAATTTTAAATAAAAATGTGTGAATATATATATATATATATATATATATATATATATATATATATATATATATATATATATATATATATATATATATATATAATAATAATAATAATAAATATTAAACATTCAATATATTGAATAATTAGAAAATAGTAATAAATTGCAATATATTAAATCTAGATACAAATTGGAGTATGATTGTCATTACTTTCAATATTATTATCAATAGTGATATTAATAATAAAATCATAATTATTAACATTATTATTTTCAATATACAACGTATGAAAATGAAATAGATATATATAAATTGTCATAGTATGATTATCAATATTATTATTTTAATATTAGTATTATAATTAGTATTATTATTATTATTATTATTATAAATTATTAATATGGTTGTTATAAATTCTGTAGATATTATCATCATATTCATTAATAATATTATTATGATTACTAGTATACTAATGTAAATTTTTATTATTATTATTAAGTGTATTATTATTATAGTTATATTTATTAATTAATAAGATTTATCATATTATGTAAATACAAATATATATACATATAAATATATAAGTACAGATATATAAACAGACATATAAAATCAGATATATATATATATATATAAATACATATACAAATATGATTACAGATTATATACAATTAACTAAATACAGGTACACATATCAGAACATATAAATATGGTATAAATAAAAATAAATATAGACAATGTACGTATTCAGTTTTCAATCTCTTTCATACTATAGATAATCTTGATTTCTGTCTGAACCCAGTACAAAATTTGATTCCAAACAACCACAACATAACAAATTTTGTTAGGAATTCGTACGATTCTGTTGAATAAAGCTATCAGCTTTAATCTTTTCTTCATCTGCTACATACGGCTAGTACTTCCTGTCTCCTATCGTTACACGTCCATATCGAATTACAATGTAAACAAATTAGGTTCGATTATGAGTATTACAATTCGTTCATTTTTCTCAGACACATCCCATTTTTCACTACAATTCAAAAACAGAAATTAAAGAAAACAAACAATCACCTTACACAATCGTTGAGAATCTCGACACCTTCCCCATCCACACCTTTATCAAAATAGGCTTCTGCTTTCGTCTTGTTCCTTATTCCCATCGGAAAAACCATCATCAATCCATCATCAACAACATGTCACCTAAACCCTAATTATCTTTCTTTCTTCTTCTTCTTCTTTCTTTTACCATCTTACCATCTACTCTAATCAATCATCAACATGATCAAACCGACTGCTACTAACTCCTGTTATCTTCAATCATTGTTGCTGCAGTCTTTTAATTAACTTTCACCATCACTTGAATCCTTTTTTATGCGTATGCATAATATTTTTTTTTTCTATTTCAGCAACTTATACCACTAATCCTCCTTGATCTTATAGCTCTAAATCAATATAAAGACTCTTGTTTATGCTGCTATGATTATGTTCATGTTTCGATGGAACAAACTGAATGATGAAAGATTATCTTGTTTTAAATAATGATGAAGAGTGCAAAACTTTTGCTTTTCTTTTTCTTTTGTTTTTCTCTGGTCCCACCGATACAAACAACACCGAAATTGAGTTGCTCAAGATTTTTACAGCTCACTAATTAAATTACAAATTGAATGCTTGATATTTTTTTTCGAATTAAAGAAGATGGAGGGGTCAGGGGCTACTACAACTTGCCTTCCTTTTTCTGTTTATTTAATTTTTTTCTTTGTCTCCCTGCAAAAGCCGGTTCTTTTTAATACATATGATTATGAGTTATGAATCGACGTGGACTTGTGGAATGGAACATGATGATAAGGAACCGAAATTTCAGGGTTACTTCATACGTTTCATTTTTTTTCTGGATCGATCACAAATAAATCCCATTTTTATTAAGTTGGGCCAAATTATGATAGTGGGCCGAGTTATATTTGTGTTGGGCTTGGGACTTTCTGTTGGGCCGAAAGGAAGCAAGCCGGGTTAATATATTTGTATTCCAATTCAAAATCAGAAAAAGCAGAATTAGACGAGTGGTAAGGGTGTTTGAGTTTAAGCGAGAGGTCGTGGGTTCGAGTCCCATTTCAGACATTTCTTTTTGCAAGCTAGTTCTTAAGGTAGATTTCAATTCCATATTTTATTATTATTATTATTATTATTATTATTATTATTATTATTATTATTATTATTATTATTATTATTATTATTATTATTATTATTATTATTATTATGATTACAATTATTATTGTTATTATTAATAATATTATTATTATTGTTATTATTGGTATTATAAGCATTATTACTAGTATTATCATAATAATAAGTATTATAATCATTAATATTATTATTAGACTTATAAGTATTACTAATATATTTATTATTATTAATTTTATCATTTAAGTATTTTTATTAATATTATGATTATTATTGTTAGTAATGTTATTATTATTTTCATGATTATTAACATTAACATCAATCTATAAGAATGAGCATTATTATTATGTATTATTAATATTATCATTATTATTAGTGTTATCAGATTTTTACAAGTATTATTATTATCAATATTTTGAGTATCGTTATTATTACTACTAAAACTATTATCCTAACTATTATTAACAGTAAAATTACTATAATTATTATTGTTATCAGTATTGTTATTTTTAATATTATTGTTATAATCAAATACAACTTTTACTTATCATTATTAATATTATTTTACTAAAATAAATATTATGTATATAAAAATATATTTATATGTAATGTTACATAAAAGTATGTATTAATCATATTAACGAATTTTATACGAATATTCATATATGACAAATCAAATAATTTTAATATAAAACTAACTGAATATATATATACTAATATAACCATTTAAGAACTAATCATTTTTGTATACAAAAATTAAATATATATAATACATAACATAAGTTATAATATATGAATTTGTTCAATTTTGATTATATATATTAATAAATATATGAATAATATAGGTTCGTGAATCCAAGGCCAACCCTATACTTGTTCAATGTCGTCGTATGTATTTTTACTACAAAATACATTTTGTGAGTTTCATTTGCTCCCTTTTTAAATGCTTTTGCAATATATATTTTTGGGACTGAGAATACATGCGCTGCTTTTATAACTGTTTTACGGAATAGACACAAGTAATCGAAACTACATTCTATGGCTGGATTATTAAACCGAATATGCCCCTTTTTAGTCTGGTAATCTAAGAATTAGGGAACAGACACCCTAATTGACGCGACTCCTAAAGATAGATCTATTGGGCCCAACAAGCCCCATCCAAAGTACCGGATGCTTTAGTACTTCAAAATTTATATCATGTCCGAAGGACGATCCCAGAATGATGGGGATATTCCTATATGCATATTGTGAATGTCGGTTACCAGGTGTTCAATCCATATGAATGATATTTTGGTCTCTATGCATGGGATGTATGTTTATGAGAAATGAAAATATGAAAATCTTGTGGTCTATTAAAATGATGAAAATAAAATGATTACTATAAACTGATGAACTCACCAACCTTTTGGTTGACACTTGAAAGCATGTTTATTCTCAGGTTTGAAAGAAATCTTCCGCTGTGCATTAGCTCATTTTAAGGATATTACTTGGAGTCATTCATGACATATTTCAAAAGACGTTGCATTCGAGTCATTGAAGTTCATTAGAGATTATTAAGAAAATGACGGATTAGGTCATTTATAGTTGGATATTATGAAATGGTATGCATACCTGTCAACTTTCGAAGTAGTGAAAGTTTGTATTTTAAAAATAAATGCAATGTTTGTAAAATGTATCATTTAGAGGTCAAGTACCTCGCGATGGAATCAACTATTATGAATCGTTTATAATCGATATGGACTTCGTTCGGATGGATTAGGACGGGGCATCACAGTTGGTATCAGAGCGGTGGTCTTAGCGAACCAGGTCTGCATTAGTGTGTCTAACAGGTAGTTGTTAGGGTGCATTAGTGAAGTCTGGACTTTGACCAATGAGTCTGGACTTGAACCTGGTCTGCATGTCAAAAGTTTTGCTTATCATTTCTTGTCAAAAATTATCTGCTTATCATTCTTAGTCTTGACACATCATACGGCATTGATTGCATGAATAGTGTATAGACAAAATTCATATCTTAGCGTATATGCTAATTCATATCTCCGCGTATCTGTTACTGTAAACTCTGCCTGATATATTTCGTAAATTCCTCCGTAATCTATGAAACCTTTTGTTCTATATATATATAGATATTCTATGTAATTCGAATATCATCCGATAATCGAAAATCATTTCATATCGAGAAATCCTTCATTCAATCATACGAAATTGAACTCACAACTAGTTTAAGTCCCTCAAATTCCGATATGGAGTCCCACTTCAGCTCCGAAAGCAGCATCACCAGAATGAATCAATCAATTAGCCATCCCCAATTCATCTGATGAGTTCGTAGTTGACTTAATCAACGGAGACGCGAAGAAGGCGATTCCTTCCACCAACCAAATTCACCTCTTGGCGAAGAACCTAAAACACTTACCGGTGAACCTATTAGAAACACCATTTTCACTCTCATTTCCCGAATATCTCGCCACGAACATATCATATCTCAGATTCTAAAATTTATTCACTCGCCCGTTCCTACCGACAATCATCCCGGAGTAATAAGTCAACGAGCTTCGCACACGAGTTGTAACCGTGAAAAGTATGGTGCAAAATGTACCAGCTTCAGCAACATTACCGGCACCAACAATATCACCAACAGCAACATCCGCATCCCAAGCCTCAATTTCACAATCTGTCCCACGAACATTAACATGATACTCACCATAGATACCAAGGAGTACCAACAACAATGAACGATGAAGTATTGAACCATAACTTCATCAATATTCTGCGAAGAATATGTGGTTGCTAATAGTTTTAGAGATTACTTATTCTAGCTCAAATTGAAAATCAAATGAGTCTAATATTATATTGACTCATTAAATCCATGATTACATCTGAAGGAAATATATATGTATATATATTTTCATAAAGATTGTGAATGAAAATTCTCTCGTACAAGCTGTTAATGAGGAAAATATTTTAACGGGTAGGTAATACCCGAGGAATATTTAAGATTTCACAATAATAAGTTACACTGTACATTCTTCGAATCTGATTCAACAGTCATCTATTATCCTACTTACATCCACAGATAAATAAATCCGTTCCCCACAGAATAACCATTTCCATTCAAATTTCATATTTGGATTTTGACCTATCAGAATCCAACAAGTGGCATAATGAAGAAAACATTTGATGGAATAAAATTTGTTAGAAACAAACAAATTAACTATGAGAAATTTTGTTAAGAATTCACTCTAACAAAATCCTAGCTAACTGTGGACTAATCAACTGAGGACTACCAACAGTGGACAATTAAAATGAATTAAAATATTGATTATAACATATGAAACTAAACAATACTTCAAGTTTGCCACTTGATTTTCATCTTAAACCTCATTTGTATCTTGACGATTACAATTTGCGTTCAAACTTTTTGTGATCCTTGAAAATACCTCAATCGGGAGGATGAATCAACCGCACTTCATCTACGGAAGAAAAGATCTACGCATATAGTTATGCACCTGAAAAATTCTCGGAACCTGGGAAAACGTTTAACACATATCTGTGCTAGCTCCTTTGACGTTATTAGTACCAAAAATAACTTTGCAACTCCTGTTCGAGTAGCCAATTTTGTCACAGCTCCAGGAAGTCAACTTCAATTTTCATTCGGATTAGCCTTATTATAACTTTGATATATATTTGTGCTCTTTTATTGTTACCGGGAAACCTTTTATATTTCACCATAATACCATCAGCGTTTAATCATCTAAAAACACAATTCTCCTGAAACCACCTCGGATTGATAACCAATGATTCAGATATCATAGCATTGAATGCAGAGGAAACAGAAAAATTGTAGATGGTCTAAACGGCCAAAAGTTTGATGATAAGGAAAGGAGTGTTAGGAACGCTCGATAGATAATTTGGTACTGAAAAACAGATTGAGCAAACCATGAAGGAGACTCTGAACAAATTACAAGGACTAAACTTGTACATAAAGAATCCAGATGATTCTGTTTCTGATGAAATCTTTAGCGAATACCTTACTCCTTAACCACTCTAAATCATCGTGAATGAATTTCTTCATCACAATTTGATTCTGAAATCCCAAGATATCATCGTACCTTTCTTTATTAATATCCTCAATATTTCTGAAGATATCTTCATAAATATTCTCATTCGATATTAATTATCTCTCTGCGCTATCCGTATTATATCATAAAAGGAAACTGTTTTAGTTTCTATATTCTGCGAACCTTCGAATTTAAAATATGAATGTTTTTGAAGTAGTGTTGGAAACTGATGCATGAGTTAGTATAATATAATGACACTTGATCAACGTGATTATATTACAGTAATTCATGTTGAGTTTCTAATGGAATGTGATGATCCACAGTACCATCATCATGTGCCATGTTACACGACTCTTACATTCTATTTAATCTCTAAGCATATCAAGACAATATTTTCTTGATGATTCGGTCTTTTCAGGGATATTCTGGTAATTTGACAAATCAAGATCGTGCCATTACGATTCCCTTCTTAGAACACTAACCATGTTCATCCAAAACTTTATACCTATGAATTCTGGACCATTATCTGCTTGACTTAAAGTCGGGAAGATGCACAAAAACATGAAGCCCTGGAATATAAGCGAAGATATAAACCCCGACAATAACACCTAAATTACAAACCATGTATATCAATACGTATCGCAACGTAAAGACACGGTAGAATTAAAAACACTATAACCCCAAGGTAAGGGTAGAAGAAAATAACTTCCTCCGGTGGTAGATGAAAAAAAGAAGAATGACAGATATGAAAGTTAAAAGTATATTAAGGATCAGAATGGGATGGAGCATATCGACGAATGCTTTAAGGTATGAATTGAGGGAGAAAGAATAGAAGGTGTGAGTTGTAAGGCAATGACGGGGGTAGATTTATAGTAAAATATCCGACAGAGCAATCAGAACAGATGATCGCATTTAAAGCGGATCCTAATTTCCCTTGATTACCGAAGAATCAAATCTTATTCCGAAGATTTTCTCTAAATCCATTGAACTTCGGAAATCAATCTTATCTACGTCAAAAGATATGATGAAACTTAATTTTCTCATTTCACTCGTTTGCGATAGCTTCACTCGTACTCTTCACAAAATCAAATTGTTTTATCTATATTACTCAATGATGATAAAACTCTATTCACCAACTCAAATTCGTCATGAAAACATTTTTATAGTTAGCCATGATGAAATGTCCCGTTCTTATTGATTAAAAACGTTCCATATTAATTTATTTCGTTGCGAGGTTTTGACCTCTATATGAGACGTTTTTCAAAGACTGGATTCATTTTAAAACAAACCATAACCTTTATTTCATCAATAAAGGTTTAAAAAGCTTTACGTAGATTATCAAATAATGATAATCTAAAATATCCTGTTTACACACGACCATTACATAATGGTTTACAATACAAATATGTTACAACAAAATAAGTTTCTTGAATGCAGTTTTTACACAATATCATACAAGCATGGACTCCAAATCTCGTCCTTATTTAAGTATGCGACAGCGGAAGCTCTTAATAATCACCTGAGAATAAACATGCTTAAAACGTCAACAAAAATGTTGGTGAGTTATAGGTTTAACCTATATATATCAAATCATAATAATAGACCACAAGATTTCATATTTCAATACACATCCCATACATAGAGATAAAAATCATTCATATGGTGAACACCTGGTAACCGACATTAACAAGATGCATATATAAGAATATCCCCATCATTCCGGGACACCCTTCGGATATGATATAAATTTCGAAGTACTAAAAGCATCCGGTACTTTGGATGGGGCTTGTTGGGCCCGATAGATCTATCTTTAGGATTCGCATCAATTAGGGTGTCTGTTCCCTAATTCTTAGATTACCAGACTTAATAAAAAGGGGCATATTCGATTTCGATAATTCAACCATAGAATGTAGTTTCACGTACTTGTGTCTATTTTGTAAATCATTTATAAAACCTGCATGTATTCTCATCCCAAAAATATTAGATTTTAAAAGTGGGACTATAACTCACTTTCACAGATTTTTACTTCGTCGGGAAGTAAGACTTGGCCACTGGTTGATTCACGAACCTATAACAATATATACATATATATTAAAGTATGTTCAAAATATATTTACAACACTTTTAATATATTTTGATGTTTTAAGTTTATTAAGTCAGCTGTCCTCGTTAATAACCTATAACTAGTTGTCCACAGTTAGATGTACAGAAATAAATCGATAAATATTATCTTGAATCAATCCACGACCCAGTGTATACGTATCTCAGTATTGATCACAACTCAAACTATATATATTTTGAAATCAACCTCAACCCTGTATAGCTAACTCCAACATTCACATATAGAGTGTCTATGGTTGTTTCGAAATATATATAGATGTGTCGACATGATAGGTCGAAACATTGTATACGTGGCTATGGTATCTCAAGATTACATAATATACAATACAAGTTGATTAAGTTATGGTTGGAATAGATTTGTTACCAATTTTCACGTAGCTAAAATGAGAAAAATTATCCAATCTTGTTTTACCCATAACTTCTTCATTTTAAATCCGTTTTGAGTGAATAAAATTTCTATGGTTTCATATTGAACCCTATTTTATGAATCTAAATAGAAAAAGTATAGGTTTATAGTCAGAAAAATAAGTTACAAGTCGTTTTTGTAAAGGTAGTCATTTCAGTCGAAAGAACGACGTCTAGATGACCATTTTAGAAAACATACTTCCACTTTGAGTTTAACCATAATTTTTGGATATAGTTTCATGTTCATAATAAAAATAATTTTCTCAAAATAACAACTTTTAAATCAAAGTTTATTATAGTTTTTAATTAACTAACCCAAAACAGCCCGCGGTGTTACTACGACGGCGTAAATCCGGTTTTACGGTGTTTTTCGTGTTTCCAGGTTTTAAATCATTAAGTTAGCATATCATATAGATATAGACCATGTGTTTAGTTTATTTTAAAAGTCAAGTTAGAAGGATTAACTTTTGTTTGCGAACAAGTTTAGAATTAACTAAACTATGTTCTAGTGATTACAAGTTTAAATCTTCGAATAAGATAGCTTTATATGTATGAATCGAATGATGTTATGAACATCATTACTACCTTAAGGTCCTTGGATAAACCTACTGGAAAAGAGAAAAATAGATCTAGCTTCAATGGATCCTTGGATGGCTCGAAGTTCTTGAAGCAGAATCATGACACGAAAACAAGTTCAAGTAAGATCATCACATGAAATAAGATTGTTATAGTTATAGAAATTGAACCAAAGTTTGAATATGATTATTACCTTGTATTAGAATGATAACCTACTGTAAGAAACAAAGATTTCTTGAGGTTGGATGATTACCTTACAAGATTGGAAGTGAGCTAGCAAACTTGAAAGTATTCTTGATTTTATGAAACTAGAACTTTTGGAATTTATGAAGAACACTTAGAACTTGAAGATAGAACTTGAGAGAGATCAATTAGATGAAGAAAATTGAAGAATGAAAGTGTTTGTAGGTGTTTTTGGTCGTTGGTGTATGGATTAGATATAAAGGATATGTTATTTTATTTTCATGTAAATAAGTCATGAATGATTACTCATATTTTTGTAATTTTATGAGATATTTCATGCTAGTTGCCAAATGATGGTTCCCACATGTGTTAGGTGACTCACATGGGCTGCTAAGAGCTGATCATTGGAGTGTATATACCAATAGTACATACATCTAAAAGCTGTGTATTGTACGAGTACGAATACGGGTGCATACGAGTAGAATTGTTGATGAAACTGAACGAGGATGTAATTGTAAGCATTTTTGTTAAGTAGAAGTATTTTGATAAGTGTCTTGAAGTCTTTCAAAAGTGTATGAATACATATTAAAACACTACATGTATATACATTTTAACTGAGTCGTTAAGTCATCGTTAGTCGTTACATGTAAATGTTGTTTTGAAACCTTTAGGTTAACGATCTTGTTAAATGTTGTTAACCCAATGTTTATAATATCAAAAGAGATTTTAAATTATTATATTATCATGATATTATGATGTACGAATATCTCTTAATATGATATATATACATTAAATGTCGTTACAACGATAATCGTTACATATATGTCTCGTTTCAAAATCATTAAGTTAGTAGTCTTGTTTTTACATATGTAGTTCATTGTTAATATAATTAATGATATGTTTACTTATCATAATATCATATTAACTATATATATAACCATATATATGTCATCATATAGTTTTTACAAGTTTTAACGTTCGTGAATCACCGGTCAACTTGGGTGGTCAATTGTCTATATGAAACCTATTTCAATTAATCAAGTCTTAACAAGTTTGATTGCTTAACATGTTGGAAACATTTAATCATGTAAATATCAATCTCAATTAATATATATAAACATGGAAAAGTTCGGGTCACAACAGTACCTACCCGTTAAATAAATTTCGTCCCGAAATTTTAAGCTGTTGAAGGTGTTGACGAATCTTCTGGAAATAGATGCGGGTATTTCTTCTTCATCTGATCTTCACGCTCCCAGGTGAACTCGGGTCCTCTACGAGCATTCCATCGAACCTTAACAATTGGTATCTTGTTTTGCTTAAGTCTTTTAACCTCACGATCAATTATTTCGACGGGTTCTTCGATGAATTGAAGTTTTTCGTTGATTTGGATTTCATCTAACGGAATAGTGAGATCTTCTTTAGCAAAACATTTCTTCAAATTCGAGATGTGGAAAGTGTTATGTACAGCCACGAGTTGTTGAGGTAACTCAAGTCGGTAAGCTACTGGTCCGACACGATCAATAATCTTGAATGGTCCAATATACCTTGGATTTAATTTCCCTCGTTTACCAAATCGAACAACGCCTTTCCAAGGTGCAACTTTAAGCATGACCATCTCTCCAATTTCAAATTCTATATCTTTTCTTTTAATGTCAGCGTAGCTCTTTTGTCGACTTTGGGCGGTTTTCAACCGTTGTTGAATTTGGATGATCTTCTCGGTAGTTTCTTGTATAATCTCCGGACCCGTAATCTGTCTATCCCCCACTTCACTCCAACAAATCGGAGACCTGCACTTTCTACCATAAAGTGCTTCAAACGGCGCCATCTCAATGCTTGAATGGTAGCTGTTGTTGTAGGAAAATTCTGCTAACGGTAGATGTCGATCCCAACTGTTTCCGAAATCAATAACACATGCTCGTAGCATGTCTTCAAGCGTTTGTATCGTCCTTTCGCTCTGCCCATCAGTTTGTGGATGATAGGCAGTACTCATGTCTAGACGAGTTCCTAATGCTTGCTGTAATGTCTGCCAGAATCTTGAAATAAATCTGCCATCCCTATCAGAGATAATAGAGATTGGTATTCCATGTCTGGAGATGACTTCCTTCAAATACAGTCGTGCTAACTTCTCCATCTTGTCATCTTCTCTTATTGGTAGGAAGTGTGCTGATTTGGTGAGACGATCAACTATTACCCAAATAGTATCAAAACCACTTGCAGTCCTTGGTAATTTAGTGATGAAATCCATGGTAATGTTTTCCCATTTCTATTCCGGGATTTCGGGTTGTTGAAGTAGACCTGATGGTTTCTGATGCTCAGCTTTGACCTTAGAACACGTCAAACATTCTCCTACGTATTTAGCAACATCGGCTTTCATACCCGGCCACCAAAAATGTTTTTTGAGATCCTTGTACATCTTCCCCGTTCCAGGATGTATTGAGTATCTGGTTTTATGAGCTTCTCTAAGTACCATTTCTCTCATATCTCCAAATTTTGGTACCCAAATCCTTTCAGCCCTATACCGGGTTCCGTCTTCCCGAATATTAAGATGCTTCTCCGATCCTTTGGGTATTTCATCCTTTAAATTTCCCTCTTTTAAAACTCCTTGTTGCGCCTCCTTTATTTGAGTAGTAAGGTTATTATGAATCATTATATTCATAGATTTTACTCGAATGGGTTCTCTGTCCTTCCTGCTCAAGGCATCGGCTACCACATTTGCCTTCCCCGGGTGGTAACGAATCTCAAAGTCGTAATCATTCAATAATTCAATCCACCTACGCTGCCTCATATTCAGTTGTTTCTGATTAAATATGTGTTGAAGACTTTTGTGGTCGGTATATATAATAATTTTAACCCCATATAAGTAGTGCCTCCAAGTCTTTAATGCAAAAACAACTGCGCCTAATTCCAAATCATGCGTCGTATAATTTTGTTCGTGAATCTTCAATTGTCTAGACGCATAAGCAATCACCTTCGTTCGTTGCATTAATACACAACCAAGACCTTGCTTTGATGCGTCACAATAAATCACAAAATCATCATTCCCTTCAGGCAATGACAATATAGGTGCCGTAGTTAGCTTTTTCTTCAATAACTGAAACGCTTTCTCTTGTTCATCATTCCATTCAAATTTCTTCCCTTTATGCGTTAATGCAGTCAAGGGTTTTGCTATTCTGGAAAAGTCATGGATGAACCTTCTGTAGTAACCAGCTAGTCCTAAAAACTGGCGTATGTGTTTCGGAGTTTTCGGGGTTTCCCACTTTTCAACAGTTTCTATCTTTGCCGGATCCACCTTAATACCTTCTTTGTTCACTATGTGACCGAGGAATTGAACTTCTTCCAACCAAAATGCACACTTTGAAAACTTAGCGTACAATTCTTCCTTCCTCAATACTTCTAACACCTTTCTCAAATGTTCACCGTGTTCTTGGTCATTCTTTGAGTAAATAAGTATGTCATCAATGAAAACAATGACAAACTTGTCAAGGTATGGTCCACACACTCGGTTCATAAGGTCCATGAACATAGCTGGTGCATTAGTTAAACCAAATGGCATGACCATAAACTCGTAATGACCGTAACGTGTTCTGAAAGCAGTCTTTGGAATATCATCTTCTTTCACCCGCATTTGATGATACCCAGAACGTAAGTCAATCTTTGAATAAACAGACGAGCCTTGTAGTTGATCAAATAAGTCGTCGATTCTCGGTAGTGGGTAGCGGTTCTTGATGGTAAGTTTGTTCAACTCTCGGTAGTCGATACACAACCTGAATGTACCATCTTTCTTCTTGACAAACAAAACAGGAGCTCCCCACGGTGATGTGCTTGGTCGAATGAAACCCCGCTCTAAAAGTTCTTGTAATTGGCTTTGCAGTTCTTTCATCTCGCTGGGTGCGAGTCTGTAAGGAGCACGAGCTATTGGTGCAGCTCCTGGTACAAGATCTATTTGAAATTCAACGGATCGATGTGGGGGTAATCCCGGTAATTCTTTCGGAAATACATCGGGAAATTCTTTTGCAATGGGAACATCATTGATGCTCTTTTCTTCAGTTTGTACTTTCTCGACGTGTGCTAGAACAGCATAGCAACCTTTTCTTATTAGTTTTTGTGCCTTCAAATTACTAATAAGATGTAGCTTCGTGTTGCCCTTTTCTCCGTACACCATTAAGGGTTTTCCTTTTTCTCGTATAATACGAATTGCATTTTTGTAACAAACGATCTCTGCTTTCACTTCTTTCAACCAGTCCATACCGATTGTCACATCAAAACTCCCTAACTCTACTGGTATCAAATCAATCTTAAATGTTTTGCTAACCAGTTTAATTTCTCAATTCCGACATATATTATCTGCTGAAATTAATTTACCATTTGCTAATTCGAGTAAAAATTTACTATCCAAAGGCGTCAATGGACAACTTAATTTAGCACAAAAATCTCTACTCATATAGCTTCTATCCGCACCCGAATCAAATAAAACGTAAGCAGATTTATTGTCAATAAGAAACGTACCCGTAACAAGCTCCGGGTCTTCTTGTGCCTCTGCCGCATTAATATTGAAAACTCTTCCGCGGCCTTGTCCATTCGTGTTCTCCTGGTTCGGGCAATTTCTAATAATGTGGCCCGGTTTTCCACATTTATAACAAACTACATTGGCATAACTTGCTCCGACACTACTTGCTCCGCCATTACTCGTTCCGACACCATTTGTTCCTTTCGTTCTATTAACCCCTGGTCCGTAGACCTCACACTTCACCGCGCTATGACCATTTCTTTTACATTTGTTGCAAAATTTGGTGCAGAACCCCGAGTGATACTTTTCACACCTTTGACATAGCTGCTTCTGATTGTTGTTGTTATTGCGGTTATTATTGTTGTTGGGATGATTGCTGTAGTTGCTGTTGTTGTTGTTGTTGTTGGGCCGTTTGTTGTAGTTGCGATTGATGTTGCGATTGTTGGGATAATTGTGGCGATTATTGTTGTAATTGCTGTTGTTGTTGTATTGGTGATTCTTATCACCGTTTTCCTCCCACTTTCTTTTGACTTGCTTCACATTGGCCTCTTCAGCAGTCTGTTCTTTAATTCTTTCTTCAATCTGGTTCACTAGTTTGTGAGCCATTCTACATGCCTGTTGTATGGAGGCGGGCTCGTGTGAACTTATATCTTCTTGGATTCTTTCCGGTAATCCTTTCAAAAACGCGTCGATCTTCTCTTCCTCATCTTCGAATGCTCCCGGACACAATAGGCACAATTCTGTGAATCGTCTTTCGTACGTGGTAATATCAACTCCTTGGGTTCGTAACCCTCTAAGTTCTGTCTTGAGCTTATTGACCTCGGTTCTGGGACGATACTTCTCATTCATCAAGTGCTTGAATGCTGACCACGGTAGTGCGTACGCATCGTCTTGTCCCACTTGCTCTAGATAGGTATTCCACCATGTTAACGCAGAACCTGTGAAGGTATGCATAGCGTACTTCACTTTGTCCTCTTCAGTACACTTACTTATGGCAAACACTGATTCGACCTTCTCGGTCCACCGTTTCAATCCGATCGGTCCTTCGGTTCCATCAAATTCCAAAGGTTTGCAGGAAGTAAATTCTTTGTAGGTGCATCCTACACGATTTCCTGTACTGCTAGATCCAAGGTTATTGTTGGTATGTAGCGCAGTCTGTACTGCGGCTATGTTTGAAGCTAGAAAAGTACGGAATTCCTCTTCATTCATATTCACGGTGTGTCGAGTAGTCGGTGCCATTTCCTTCAAAATAGTCAAATGGAACAAGTTAATCATACAGAATATTAAGAGTAGTTAATAGTATTTCGTAGCATAATATGAACTCATTTATAAAAGCTTTTTCTTCATATTAGCGTTTTATAAGTTTAAATTCGGGTAGTACCTACCCGTTAAGTTCATACTTAGTAGCTAATATACAATTCAACTACTACAATTCTATATGAAAAACTGATTATAATAATATTTCGCATTCAAACTTTTACACAATATTTTACAAACTTACAATACCGCTTATTTTACATATAGCATGAAATATAGCACACAATAAATTTGATACAAGATGGTTGTGAAGATAATTCTAGCTAGTACACAAGTCGTTCAGCAAAGGCAATAAAGACACGTAATTCATACGTCCAGAAACAAGTCATGCATTCTGGTTTTACTAGGATTACTTCCCATCCTTGGTCTTGTGGAACATAACCGTTATGGTCGTTGATAAGACAGCGTGTTGTAACGTCGTCAAAGGGGCGAGGGTTATGTAATGTCCAACAGTCCCGTAACAATCTAAAAACCTCATTTCTTACCCCAATTACCGACTCCGTCACTTGTGGGAACGTTTTGTTTAATAGTTGTAGCCCGATGTTCTTGTTCTCACTTTGGTGAGAAGCGAACATTACTAA
Source organism: Rutidosis leptorrhynchoides (assembly GCF_046630445.1). NCBI lineage: Eukaryota > Viridiplantae > Streptophyta > Magnoliopsida > Asterales > Asteraceae > Rutidosis > Rutidosis leptorrhynchoides. The sequence continues at coordinate 195,395,401 of NC_092340.1, forward strand.
TCTGTAAGCATAACATGCTTCTTTATGTTGCATGTTAGCCGCTTTTTCTAAATCACGAAGTCCAATATTCGGATATATTGAGTCAAAATAATTTCTTAACCCATTGCGTAAAATAGCATTTGGGTTCCCCCAATATATGCGTCAAAGTAAACACATCGTAACTTATGGATTTCCCAATGTGATATCCCCCATCTTTCGAACGAAAGCCTTTTATAAACCAAGGCATTCTTGGAACGTTCTTCGAATGTCTTACAAACTGATCTCGCCTTAAATAGTTGTGCCGAAGAATTCTGACCGACTCTAGACAAGATTTCATCAATCATGTCTCCGGGTAGGTCTCTTAAAATATTGGGTTGTCTATCCATTTTGTGTTTTTATACTGTAAAATAGACAAGAGTTAGATTCATAAAAAAAAATACTTATTAATACAAGCAATTTTTACATATATCATAAAGCATAAGCACACTATATTACATATATTACACCACACGAATACAACTATCTTATTCCGACTCGCTTGTTTCTTCTTCTTCGGTTTTGGTTCGTTTTGCCAAGTTTCTAGAGATATATGATGTTCCCCTAATACGAGCCGTCGTAATCCACATTGGTTTAGAAAAACCTGGTGGTTTAGAGGTTCCCGGGTCATTGTTACAACTTAAGGACTTCGGGGGTTGACGATACATATAAAGTTCATCGGGGTTGGAATTAGATTTCTCTATTTTTATGCCCTTTCCCTTATTATTTTCTTTTGCCTTTTTAAATTCAGTTGGGTTAATTTCTATAACATCATCGGAATTCTCGTCGGAATCCGATTCATCGGAGAATTGGTAATCCTCCCAATATTTTGCTTCCTTGGCGGAAACACCATTGACCATAATTAACCTTGGTCGGTTGGTTGAGAATTTTCTTTTACTTAACCGTTTTATTATTTCCCCCACCGGTTCTATTTCTTCATCCGGTTCCGATTCTTCTTCCGGTTCCGATTCTTCTTCCGGTTCCGACTCTTCTTCCAGTTCCTCTTCGGGAACTTGTGAATCAGTCCACGAATCATTCCAATTTACATTTGACTCTTCATTATTATTAGGTGAGTCAATGGGACTTGTTCTAGAGGTAGACATCTATCACATAATATCAAACGCGTTAAGAGATTAATATATCACATAATATTCACATGTTAAAAATATATAGTTTCCAACAAAATTTGTTAAGCAATCATTTTTCAAGTAAACACGGTCGAAGTCCAGACTCACTAATGCATCCTAACAAACTCGATAAGACACACTAATGCAAAATTCTGGTTCTCTAAGACCAACGCTCGGATACCAACTGAAATGTCCCGTTCTTATTGATTAAAAACGTTCCATATTAATTGATTTCGTTGCGAGGTTTTGACCTCTATATGAGACATTTTTCAAAGACTGCCTTCATTTTAAAACAAACCATAACCTTTATTTCATCAATAAAGGTTTAAAAAGCTTTACGTAGATTATCAAATAATGATAATCTAAAATATCCTATTTACACACGACCATTACATAATGGTTTACAATACAAATATGTTACAACAAAATAAGTTTCTTGAATGCAGTTTTTACACAATATCATACAATCATGGACTCCAAATCTCGTCCTTATTTAAGTATGCGACAGCGGAAGCTCTTAATAATCACCTGAGAATAAACATGCTTAAAACGTCAACAAAAATGTTGGTGAGTTATAGGTTTAACCTATATATATCAAATCATAATAATAGACCACAAGATTTCATATTTCAATACACATCCCATACATAGAGATAAAAATCATTCATATGGTGAACACCTGGTAACCGACATTAACAAGATGCATATATAAGAATATCCCCATCATTCCGGGACACCCTTCGGATATGATATAAATTTCGAAGTACTAAAGCATCCGGTACTTTGGATGGGGCTTGTTGGGCCCGATAGATCTATCTTTAGGATTCGCGTCAATTAGGGTGTCTGTTCCCTAATTCTTAGATTACCAGACTTAATAAAAAGGGGCATATTCGATTTCGATAATTCAACCATAGAATGTAGTTTCACGTACTTGTGTCTATTTTGTAAATCATTTATAAAACCTGCATGTATTCTCATCCCAAAAATATTAGATTTTAAAAGTGGGACTATAACTCACTTTCACATATTTTTACTTCGTCGGGAAGTAAGACTTGGCCACTGGTTGATTCACGAACCTATAACAATATATACATATATATCAAAGTATGTTCAAAATATATTTACAACACTTTTAATATATTTTGATGTTTTAAGTTTATTAAGTCAGCTGTCCTCGTTAGTAACCTATAACTAGTTGTCCACAGTTAGATGTACAGAAATAAATATATAAATATTATCTTGAATCAATCCACGACCCAGTGTATACGTATCTCAGTATTGATCACAACTCAAACTATATATATTTTGAAATCAACCTCAACCCTGTATAGCTAACTCCAACATTCACATATAGAGTGTCTATGGTTGTTCCGAAATATATATAGATGTGTCGACATGATAGGTCAAAACATTGTATACGTGGCTATGGTATCTCAAGATTACATAATATACAATACAAGTTGATTAAGTTATGGTTGGAATAGATTTGTTACCAATTTTCACGTAGCTAAAATGAGAAAAATTATCCAATCTTGTTTTACCCATAACTTCTTCATTTTAAATCCGTTTTGAGTGAATAAAATTGCTATGGTTTCATATTGAACCCTATTTTATGAATCTAAATAGAAAAAGTATAGGTTTATAGTCGGAAAAATAAGTTACAAGTCGTTTTTGTAAAGGTAGTCATTTCAGTCGAAAGAACGACGTCTAGATGACCATTTTAGAAAACATACTTCCACTTTGAGTTTAACCATAATTTTTGGATATAGTTTCATGTTCATAATAAAAATCATTTTCTCAAAATAACAACTTTTAAATCAAAGTTTATCATAGTTTTTAATTAACTAACCCAAAACAGCCCGCGGTGTTACTACGACGACGTAAATCCGGTTTTACGGTGTTTTTCGTGTTTCCAGGTTTTAAATCATTAAGTTAGCATATCATATAGATATAGAACATGTGTTTAGTTTATTTTAAAAGTCAAGTTAGAAGGATTAACTTTTGTTTGCGAACAAGTTTAGAATTAACTAAACTATGTTCTAGTGATTACAAGTTTAAACATTCGAATAAGATAGCTTTATATGTATGAATCGAATGATGTTATGAACATCATTACTACCTTAAGGTCCTTGGATAAACCTACTGGAAAAGAGAAAAATGGATCTAGCTTCAATGGATCCTTGGATGGCTCGAAGTTCTTGAAGCAGAATCATGACACGAAAACAAGTTCAAGTAAGATCATCACTTGAAATAAGATTGTTATAGTTATAGAAATTGAACCAAAGTTTGAATATGATTATTACCTTGTATTAGAATGATAACCTACTGTAAGAAACAAAGATTTCTTGAGGTTGGATGATCACCTTACAAGATTGGAAGTGAGCTAGCAAACTTGAAAGTATTCTTGATTTTATGAAACTAGAACTTTTGGAATTTATGAAGAACACTTAGAACTTGAAGATAGAACTTGAGAGAGATCAATTAGATGAAGAAAATTGAAGAATGAAAGTGTTTGTAGGTGTTTTTGGTCATTGGTGTATGGATTAGATATAAAGGATATGTTATTTTGTTTTCATGTAAATAAGTCATGAATGATTACTCATATTTTTGTAATTTTATGAGATATTTCATGCTAGTTGCCAAATGATGGTTCCCACATGTGTTAGGTGACTCACATGGGCTGCTAAGAGCTGATCATTGGAGTGTATATATCAATAGTACATACATCTAAAAGCTGTGTATTGTACGAGTACGAATACGGGTGAATACGAGTAGAATTGTTGATGAAACTGAACGAGGATGTAATTGTAAGCATTTTTGTTAAGTAGAAGTATTTTGATAAGTGTCTTGAAGTCTTTCAAAAGTGTATGAATACATATTAAAACACTACATGTATATACATTTTAACTGAGTCGTTAAGTCATCGTTAGTCGTTACATGTAAATGTTGTTTTGAAACCTTTAGGTTAACGATCTTGTTAAATGTTGTTAACCCAATGTTTATAATATCAAAAGAGATTTTAAATTATTATATTATCATGATATTATGATGTACGAATATCTCTTAATATGATATATATACATTAAATGTCGTTACAAAGATAATCGTTACATATATGTCTCGTTTCAAAATCATTAAGTTAGTAGTCTTGTTTTTACATATGTAGTTCATTGTTAATATAATTAATGATATGTTTACTTATCATAATATCATGTTAACTATATATATAACCATATATATGTCATCATATAGTTTTTACAAGTTTTAACGTTCGTGAATCACCGGTCAACTTGGGTGGTCAATTGTCTATATGAAACCTATTTCAATTAATCAAGTCTTAACAAGTTTGATTGCTTAACATGTTGGAAACATTTAATCATGTAAATATCAATCTCAATTAATATATATAAACATGGACAAGTTCGGGTCACTACACATGACTACCTCGATCAAATTTCGGGACGAAATTTATTTTAACGGGTAGGTACTGTGATGACCCGAAAATTTTCGACCAAATTTAAACTTAATCTTTATATGAAATCGGCACGATAAGCAAAGTTTGTTAAATTAAATCTCAAACATTTTGAACTGTGTTCATATAATCATTTGACCTCGACCGCTTCCGACGATTCACGAACAATTAATTTTAAACAAATATGTGTGAATATATATATATATATATATATATATATATATATATATATATATATATATATATATATATATATATATATATATATATGTAATAAATATTAAAGATTCAATATATTGAATAATTAGAAAATAGTAATAAATTGCAATATATTAAATTTAGATACAAATTGGAGTATGATTGTCATTACTTTCAATATTATTATCAATAGTGATATTAATAATAAAATCAGTATTATTAACATTATTATTTTCAATATACAACATATGAAAATGAAATAGATATATATAAATTGTCATAGTATGATTATCAATATTATTATTTTAATATTATTATTATTATTATTATAATTATTATAATTATTATTATTATTATTATTATTATTATTATTATTATTATTATAAATTATTAATATTGTTGTTATAAATTCTGTAGATATTATCATCATATTCATTAATAATATTATTATGATTACTAGTATACTAATGTAAATTTTTATTATTATTATTAAGTGTATAATTATTATAGTTATATTTATTAATTAATAAGATTTATCATATTATGTAAATACAAATAGATATACATATAAATATATAAGTACAGATATATAAATAGATATATAAAATCAGATATATATATATATAAATACATATACAAATACGATTACAGATTATATACAATTAACTAAATACATGTACACATATATAAGAACATATAAATACGGTATAAATAAAAATAAATATAGACAAGGTACGTATTCAGTTTTCAATCTCTTTCATACTATAGATAATCTTGATTTCTGTCTGAACCCAGTACAAAATTTGATTCCAAACAACCACAACATAACAAATTCTGTTAGGAATTCGTACGATTCTGTTGAATTAAGCTATCAGCTTTTATCTTTTCTTCATCTGCTACATACGGCTAGTACTTCCTGTCTGCTATCGTTACACGTCCATATCGAATTACAATGTAAACAAATTAGGGTCTATTATGAGTATTACAATTCGTTCATTTTTCTCAGACACATCCCATTTTTCACTACAATTCAAAAACAGAAATTAAAGAAAATAAACAATCACCTAACACAACCGTTGAGAAGCTCGACACCTTCCCCATCCACACCTTTATCAAAATAGGCTTCTGCTTTCGTCTTGTTCCTTGTTCCCATCAGAAAAACCAACATCAATCCATCATCAACAACATGTCACCGAAACCCTAATTATCTTTCTTTCTTTCTTCTTCTTCTTCTTCTTCTTCTTCTTCTTCTTCTTCTTCTTCTTCTTCTTCTTCTTCTTCTTCTTCTTCTTCTTCTTCTTCTTCTTCTTCTTCTTCTTCTTCTTCTTCTTCTTCTTCTTCTTCTTCTTCTTCTTCTTCTTCTTCTTCTTCTTCTTCTTTCTTTTACCATCTTGCCTTCTACTCTAATCAATCATCAACATGATCAAACCGACTGCTACTAACTCCTGTTATCTTCAATCATTGTTGCTGCAGTCTTTTAATTAACTTTCACCATCACTTGAATCCTTGTTTATGTGTATGCATAATAATTTTTTTTTTCTGTTTCAGCAACTTATACCACTAATCCTCCTTGATCTTACAGCTCTAAATCAATATAAAGACTCTTGTTTATGCTGCTATGATTATGTTCATGTTTCGATGGAACAAACTGAATGATGAAAGATTATCTTGTTTTAAATAATGATGAAGAGTGCAAAACTTTTTCTTTTCTTTTTCTTTTGTTTTTCTCTGGTCCTACCGATACAAACAACACCGAAATTGAGTTGCTCAAGATTTTTACAGCTCACTAATTAAATTACAAATTGAATGCTTGATATTTTTTTTTTTGGAATTAAAGAAGAAGGAGGGGTCAGGGGCTACTACAACTTGCCTTCCTTTTTGTTTATTTAATTTTTTTTCTTTGTCTCCCTACAAAAGCCGGTTCTTTTTAATACATATGATTATGAGTTATGAATCGACGTGGACTTGTGGAATGGAACATGATGATAAGGAACCGAAATTTCAGGGTTACTTCCTACGTTTCATTTTTTTTCTGGATCGATCACAAATAAATCCCATTTTTATTAAGTTGGGCCAAATTATGATAGTGGGCTGAGTTATATTTGTGTTGGGCTTGGGACTTTCTGTTGGGCTGAAAGGAAACAAGCCGGGTTAATATATTTGTATTCTAATTCAAATCAGAAAAAGCAGAATTGGACGAGTGGTAAGGGTGTTTGAGTTTAAGCGAGAGGTCGTGGGTTCGAGTCCCGTTTCAGACATTTCTTTTTGCAAGCTAGTTCTTAAGGTAGATTTCAATTCCATATTTTATTATTATTATTATTATTATTATTATTATTATTATTATTATTATTATTATTATTATTATTATTATTATGATTATGATTACAATTATTATTGTTATTATTAATAATATTATTATTATTGTTATTATTGGTATTATAAGCATTATTACTAGTATTATCATAATAATAAGTATTATAATCATTAATATTATTATTAGACTTATAAGTATTACTAATATATTTATTATTATTAATTTTATCATTTAAGTATTTTTATTAATATTATGATTATTATTGTTAGTAATGTTATTATTATTTTCATGATTATTAACATTAACATCAATCTATAAGAATGAGCATTATTATTATGTATTTTTAATATTATCATTATTATTAGTGTTATCAGATTTTTACAAGTATTATTATTATCAATATTATGAGTATCGTTATTATTACTACTAAAACTATTATCCTAACTATTATTAACAGTAAAATTACTATAATTATTATTGTTATCAGTATTGTGATTTTTAATATTATTATTATAATCAAATACAACTTTTACTTATCATTATTAATATTATTTTACTAAAATAAATAATATGTATATAAAAATATATTTATAGGTAATGTTACATAAAAGTATGTATTAATCATATTAACGAATTTTTTACGAATATTCATATATGACAAATCAAGTAATTTTAATATAAAACTAACTGAATATATATATACTAATATAACCATTTAAGAACTAATCATTTTTTTATAGAAAAATTAAATATATATAATACATAACATAAGTTATAATATATGAATTTGTTCAATTTTGATTATATATATTAATAAATATATGAATAATATAGGTTCGTGAATCCGAGGCCAACCCTATACTTGTTCAATGTCGTCGTATGTATTTTTACTACAAAATATATTATGTGAGTTTCATTTGCTCCCTTTTTAAATGATTTTGCAATATATATTTTTGGGACTAAGAATACATGCGCTGCTTTTATAACTGTTTTACGAAATAGACACAAGTAATCGAAACTACATTCTTTGGCTGGATTATTAAACCGAATATGCCCCTTTTTAGTCTGGTAATCTAAGAATTAGGGAACAGACACCCTAATTGACGCGAATCCTAAAGATAGATCTATTGGGCCCAACAAGCCCCATCCAAAGTACCGGATGCTTTAGTACTTCGAAATTTATATCATGTCTGAAGGAGGATCCCGGAATGATGGGGATATTCTTATATGCATATTGTGAATGTCGGTTACCGGGTGTTCAATCCATATGAATGATATTTTGGTCTCTATGCATGGACGTATGTTTATGAGAAATGAAAATATGAAAATCTTGTGGTCTATTAAAATGATGAAAATAAAATGATTACTATAAACTGATGAACTCACCAACCTTTTGGTTGACACTTGAAAGCATGTTTATTCTCAGGTTTGAAAGAAATCTTCCGCTGTGCATTAGCTCATTTTAAGGATATTACTTGGAGTCATTCATGACATATTTCAAAAGACGTTGCATTCGAGTCATTGAAGTTCATTAGAGATTATTAAGAAAATGACAGATTAGGTCATTTATAGTTGGATATTATGAAATGGTATGCATACCTGTTAACTTTCGAAGTAGTGAAAGTATGTCTTTTAAAAACGAATGTAATCTTTGTAAAATGTATCATTTAGAGGTCAAGTACCTCGCGATGAAATTAACTATTATGAATCGTTTATAATCGATATGGACTTCGTTCGGATGGATTAGGACGGGGCATCACAACTAATGTATCCTAACAAACTCGATAAGACACACTAATGCAAATTTCTGGTTCTCTAAGACCAACGCTCGGATACCAACTGAAATGTCCCGTTCATATTGATTATAAACGTTCCATATTAATTGATTTTGTTGCGAGGTTTTGACCTCTATATGAGACGTTTTTCAAAGACTCCATTCTTTTTTAAAAATAAACCATAACCTTTATTTTATCGACAAGGTTAAAAGGACACCACCTAGATTATCAGAAATGATAATCTAAAAAATATCACACTTACACACTACCAATACATATTGGTTTACAATATTAATATGTTGCAACAAAGTAAATTTTGAATGCAGTTTTAAACAATATTATACAAGCATGTTGACTCCAAATCTTGTCCATATATTAGCATGCAATAGCGGAAACTCTTAATAATCAACTGAGAATAAACATGCTTTAAACGTCAACAAAACTGTTGGTGAGTTATAGGTTTAACCTATATATTTATCAAATCGTAATAATAGACCACAAGATTTCATATTTCAATATACATCCCATACATAGAGATAAAAATTATTCATATGGTGAGCACCTGGTAACCGACATTAACAAGATGTATATAAGAATATCCCCATCATTCCGGGACATCCATCGGACATGATATAAAACTCGAAGTACTAAAGCATCCGGTACTTTGGATGGGGTTCGTTAGGCCCAATAGATCTATCTTTTGGATTCGCGTCAATTAGGCGTGCACTAATTCTCAAAAATAGTGATGTTCCCTAATTCTTAGGCTACCAAGCAAAAGGGGCATATTCGGCTTCGATCATTCAACCATAGAAAGTAGTTTCATGTACTTGTGTCTATTTTGTAAAACATTTATAAAGCTACATGTATTCTCATCCCAAAAATATTAGATTTTAAAAGTGGGACTATAACTCACTTTCACAGATTTTTACTTCGTTGGGAAGTAAGACTTGGCCACTGGTCGATTCACGAACCTATAACAAATATGTACATATATATCAAAGTATGTTCAAAATATATTTACAACATTTTTAATACGTTTTAATGTTTTAAATATTTTCAGTCAGCTGTCCTCATTAGTAACCTATAACTAGTTATCCATAGTTAGATGTACAGAAATAAATTGATATATATTATCTTGACCCAATCTACGACCCAGTGTATACACGTCTTAGGCTAGATCATTACTCAAAGTATATATATTTTTGGAATCAACCTCAACCCTGTATAGCTAATTCTAACATTACTGCATATAGAGTGTCTATGGTTGTTCCAAATAATATATATATATGGGTCGATATGATATGTCAAAACTTTTGCATACGTGTCTATGGTATCCCAAGATTACATAATATTGTTGGGATTTAACAAGTTCCATAATACTTATAATCATTCAAGAAATAATATTTGCAAAAGCGTATAAATTACCATTTTAAAACTTGTAAATCTTTAACCATTTAAAGTTAAATCCCAAATAGGATCAAGTTGTGAAACATACTTACAAATTAAGAGTGGGTTTAGAGATAATACCTCCTCAAGCTAGTTGAGGGTAGTTTACAAATGTGCAAGATAATGATGAAGATGAAGGCAAGAAAGCTTCTAACTTGAAGCCTCAAGTGTGTAATACCCCAAGCTTTTGATGCACCAACACCTTCCTTTGTTTGGTTAGGATTTTAGACACTTGATTAACAAGATTACCATGCAAAAACACTCTCTTTTTCCCTCTAAACTACCACAGCCAGCAGCTGCGTTTTCAGCAGAAAAACTGCAGTTTTTTTAGTGTATTGCTTGTTTTCTCACTCACTTGAGTCAAGGAATCCCTTGGTTAAAGAGAGTCTTGCATGCCTTAAGGAATATATTGTTTACAAGTAACCAAGCAAGCATGGGATGTCACCTAGGAGTCCCAAAATCTGCATTCTTGTATCATTTAAATAATAAGTATAATTTATATAAAACTTGTTACATTTTATATAAAACTTGTTATTAAAGTTCAAGTTATAAATATAGGTTACTTGTACTTTATAAACCAATTTATAAAGTATAACAAAACATAATTATTTATAAATATAAATAATCAAATCCTTAATATATAAATTGTCCAAACAATTTATCTCAAGTGATAATATTTTAGAAACCCGATTTTCTAAAATCCAAGTGTCGCATATTCGTTTAATGATCCAATAGTTAAGATCAAATACGTTTAAGGTGTCGGTAAGCTTGTTATTGGGTATGACCCGACTTGGATCATAACATATCAGCCACATTAATTAAATACGTCTCTCGGGCATACGAAAAACCTACAATCTCCCACTTGCACAAGAACATAAGAAATTAATGCAAGTGATGGATACCACCTAACGACCGTCCATCACCCCCAGTATGTTATGACTTTGTGCCATTAAATAACATCATCCCCTTCAAGTTCCCATCTCGAATATGAATAGGTGAATCTTTTCATTATTTCCTTTCGTCCTAGATGTCATGTTAAATCCAAGAGATACAGAGTGATCACTCTCTTCTAGATTTAACTTTATCAGGCCTTAGACATCTGACTCTCAACGAATAAGGGGGACAAATTCCATATTGACTACATACGTCCTAAATATGTACCTTGCATTATGCCTGAGCTCTTCCTTGTGAACTACCATATTTCAGAATAGCGAAGGAAAGAATCAAGGCCAAATACTTGGTAAATATCCGAACCCAATATGTATCTCAGGTCAGAGGATACAATGATATTCGCCTTTACTCAAGACTACATGTGATCAACCACAAAGGCTCCATTTAGTAAATCTTGAGGGTGGGTCTTCCAATATTTGTATCCCACAAATATTTATGAACCTTGGTTGCAACCTTGCCCCACATTCAGTCCGTGAATGTATACCAATCCAAGTTCATAATAGTCTAAACCTCACACTTGTTCCCACAAATGTGATCGACTACGGAATTTAGAATAATTGCTTATTCATGGATAAAATATGCAAAATAGGAACCTAACTCAAAATAAATTAAACCATAATTATATTAATGAGTTTGAATAATTTCGTTCCATTACAATACTTAAAACAGATCATGACCAATCACTAGAATATCGAAGCCCTAATGCACAAACATGTCCTGCATGTTTTGATCCATGTAAGAGCTTCGTGAGAGGATCCGCTATATTAAGATCTGTGTGAACTTTGCGAATACATATCTTTCCCTTTTCAACTTCATTCCTTATGTAGTTGAATCTCTGCTCAATGTGACGGGTCTTTTGGTGAGTTCCTCCTCACCAGACCCATATATTAGAAACATATCCTTAGTCCTCCTAAGGTATTTCAATATACTTTTAACAGCAATCCAATGACTGTTTCCTGGGTTATTCTGGTATCTACTTGTCAAGCTTAGAGCGCATGACACATCCGGTCTAGTGCATATCATTGCATACATGATTGACCCAATAGCAGACGCATATGGGACATTCTTCATTCTTTCCTGTTCATCTTTCGTGGTGGGGCACTGAGATGAACTAAGAAGCGTTCCTCTTTGAATTGGTACCAAACCTTTCTTAGAGTTCTCCATCTTGAACCTTTTCAAGACCTTTTCAATGTATGCACTTTGATTCAAACCTATCAGTTTCTTGGATCTATCCCTGTAGATCCCAATCCCCAAAACGTATTGTGCTTCTCCAAGATCCTTAATGGAGAAGCATTTACTTAGCCAAGTTTTAACACCTTGCATTGCTGGAATATCGTTTCCAAATAACAATATATCATCCACATATAGTACAAGGAACATGATAGTGCTCCCACTAGATTTCTTATATACACAAGCTTCATCACCATTTTTAATGAAGCCAAATTTCTTGGCCTTCTCATTAAATTGATGATTCCACATTCTAGATGCTTGTTTCAATCTGTAGATTGACTTCTTTAACTTGCATACCTTTTTAGGATATTTCGGATCAACAAAACCTTCAGGCTGAACCATATAAACATCTTCCTCAAGATGTCCATTTAGGAAAGCGGTCTTGATATCCATTTGCCATATTTCATAATCATAATGAGCAGCAATGGCAAGTAATATCCTAATAGACTTTAGCATTGCCACAGGCGAAAAAGTTTCATCATAGTCAACCCCTTGAGTTTGAGTGAAATCTTTTGCTACAAGTCTAGCTTTATATGTATCCAAGTTTCCATGTATGTCGGTTTTCATTTTGAAAAGCCATTTACAATCAACTAGCCTTGAGCCAGCAAGTTGTGTAACAAGTTCCCAAACTTGGTTGTCATACATGGATTGCATCTCAGCGTTCATGGCTTCCTGCCATTTATCTTTATCAATCCTTGATAAAGCATCTTGGTAGTTTATTGGTTCATCCAAATCAACCACATAGCAACCATCCATGAGAAACCCATATCTCTCGGGAGGATTACTAATCCTACTAGATCTGCGAACGTCTTGTGTATTTTGATCATCCATTTGATCATTCTCAACATTTTCATGTTGAGTGCTAGTGTCAACCAATTGTGTATCATCTACTTCATCTTGAACCTCTGCAAGATCTATCTTCCTTTCACTATTTCCTTCCATTAGGAACTTAGTTTCAAGGAATTCAGCCTTTCGAGCAACAAATACATTCTGCTCGGATGGATCGAGCATTCAACTTATTAGGGACGTAACGCTTAGGATAAGTTTCGCATCCCTATATATTAAAGTATGATAGAGATGGAGGTTTTCCAAACCACATCTCATGAGGTGTTCGTTCCACTTTCTTGGTTGGGGCCATATTTAAAATACGAGCCGCGGAGCATAGACAATAACCCCAAAATGATAGAGGTAACGAGCTTCTAGCCATCATAGATCGAACCATATCCATTAGGGTTCGGTTCCTCCTTTCGGAAACTCCATTAAGTTGGGGTGTTCCAGGAGGAGTGAGTTGCGAGATAATCCCACAACTTTTAAGATGATCTTGGAAAGCATCGCTTAGGTTTTCACCTCCTCTATCGGTACGAAGTACCTTGATTGTCTTATTGAGTTGATTTTGTACTTCGTTTTGATATTCCTTGAATGCTTCAAAATTTTCGTCCTTGTGTCTTAATAAGTAGACATATCCGAAACGACTAAAGTCATCAATGAAAGTAACGAACTATCTTTCACCATTCCTAGTTATGGGCTTAAAGGGTCCACATACATCCGAGTGTATCAATCCCAATAAGTCCTTAGCCCTTTCATAGGTCCCTTTGAAAGGTGCTTTAGTCATTTTGGCTTGTAAACAAGATTCACATACATCAAATGAGTCTAGTTCATTTGATTTCAAAAGGCCATTCTTTTGAAGTGTATGGATTCGATTCTTGTTTATGTGACCAAGGCGACAATGCCATAAGTAGGAATCACTCAAATCCCTTTTGATTTTCTTGATGTTTGCATGGTACATTGAGCTATTGTATGATGTGTCATCATGAACCAATTCATAAATACCATTCGAAGGCGAAGCCTTGAAATAGAACACATTATCTAATGAAACATGGATATCATCATTAATGAAATTAAGATTAAAACCATATTGTTTCAAACGGGGTACAGAAATAATGTTTCGTGATAAATCAGGTGCATACAAAAAATTTTTCAAAGTAAGCTCCAAACCACTTGGAAGCTTTAAAACAAAGTCTCCGTGAGCTTTCACCTGCACCCTTGCTCCATTTCCCATAAAGAGACTTGTTATTCCCGCATCTTGATTACTTCTTTTGAACCCCTGCAAAGAATTGCAAATATCAGTTCCACATCCTGTGTCTAATACCCATGTATTAGAAGAAGTAATACTAAGCTCAATGTATACCATATATACATTACCTGAGGTTTGCCCTGCATCCCTGTTTTCCTTCAACTCCTTTAGGTAGACCGGGCAGTTGCGTTTCCAGTGACACATCTCACCGCAACCAAAGCACGGATCTTCCTTGGGGTTAGCTTTACCTACAACCTTTTGCTTCTTGTTGTTGTTGGTTGGGGTAACCATCTTCCCTTTTCCCTTGCCTTTGCCTTGGTAGGCGGGTCCCTTCCTCTTAGCCGCCTTTAGCTTAGAAGTGTTATTGTTTTTGGACCCGCCTTCATTGATCGTAAACACGGGTGAAGCCCTTTTACCCATGCTTGCTTATGCCGTCTTAAGCATGGCATGTAATTCGCCAATGCTTTTATCCCAACCATTCATATTGTAATTCATTACAAATGTGTCAAACCTTTTTGACAATGAGTTGAGAATGAGGTCTGTGGCTAATTCATTAGACACGTTGCAATTTAGACGGTTCGCTCGATCAATAAGGCTTTTCATCTTAAGGACATAAGATGAAACAGATTGGGAGTCGTCCATCCGACATGCATGAAGCGCTCGAACCGTTTCGAAGCGCTCGACACGAGCTTGTTGAAGGAACATCTCCTTCAACTGTGTGATCATGTCATATGCACTATGATGCTCAAAATCCTTTTGAGGTTCGGGTATCATAGTCCCAAGCATGAGGCAAGAAACTTGCAATGAATCGGTGCAATATTTCTCCCAATAAGCCATGCCTTCCGTATCATCCTCATCCGGTTGATCGGGAATGGGGTCTTCCAACACATACGCCCTGTCCTCTAGTTTGAGGACAATTCTTAGATTGCGGAACCAATCCATGAATTTCGTATGGTTGAGTTTTTCCTTTTCGAGGATTGACCTCAACGATAGGTTGTTAAAGCTTATTGGTGCGTTCGGAATGTTGTTGTTATTTGCGGCCATCTACAAAATTTAACAAAGTTGTTTAAGTATCAATTTTAATTTAACAATCAATACCCTTTAAATCCAATTGATATTTATTAAATTTTAGAATCCAACGGTAAACCAAATTTCGATTAGGTGACCTTTATCCTCTTATTTGATTTAGCTAGGTAGTCATTATATGACAATTGCAATCCTTTTGCAACTTCTAAGTTATGGGATCATGCAATCCTTTTGCATGACATATTTATCCCATCAACGCCTATTTGTTCCTCATGCTTCGGTGACCCTAAGTTCATGATTTCCAAATCAAGTCTTCCTACTTGTGTAAACGTGTAAACTTAACATACAAGTGGTTAGGTGACCTTTATCCCACAAGCATGCGAAATTCACCTTAATCATATTAGTTTGCTCATAACGGTTAGGTGACCTTTATCCCATTGTGAGTTCCCTAATATTTTTAAGTGTTGCACAAAAGGATGGCGTTTAACTTGTTTGCCTTGTTAATAAGGGATTTTAAGTTTTCATTAATTCTAGTTTGAGAAAACTTTTATGTCATACACCAACATGCATTTAGTGTATGGTTCATTTGAAATTCATTTTCATGTCTATAAACCATTTTATATATATGATCCTAATCATGTTCTTAATAACCGTTTATTAATGTCCTTTTAGCAATTTTGAATTTAACCAATTAAATTGTCGTTTTGCATGTCGTTAATTAATGTATAATTTAACCAATTAAATTGCCATTTTACTTGTTGTTAACTTGTGTGATTAACTTGTAGCATACAAACATACAATCCATAATCATACAATAAACAACCATGCATGCAAAACAAATATGTTCACAATCAAGCCATTTTGGTAGATATTTGTTTAGCCGAAAACAAATGCCACCGGATAAGGGGTTATAACACAAAGTAGGAGATTTTAAATCTCCCACTTAATCTTGCATCCAAATTCTTCTTCTTGTGTTCTTCAAGTCTTCATCATCTTCATCTTTTTACAAAATATATCCTAATACATTTTGTCTAAAAAAGTGAAATTACAACCTAATCTATTTTACATACCAAATATAAAATAAATTACATAACCAAAATAATATTATTACATACCAAATGAATAAATATTAAAACAACCAAACATGCAACCAAACACAAGGTCAAGGCTTAGATTGTGAACATCATCAACATAAGTGATAGGCAATACAGAATCACAAGTGATAGGCAATATAGAATCACAAGTGATTGGAAACACAGAATCACAAGTGATCTGCAACACAGAATCACAAGTGATTGGCAATACAGAATCACAAGTGATCGGTAACACAGAATCACAAGTGATTTGCAACACAGAATCACAAGTGAACGGCAACACATAATGCAGAATCACAAGTGATTTTGGCCAAAATGACAAACTACTCAAAACCAAAAATTTTACATTCTACTTCATGCATGTTCATAGAATGCAAAATTATAGTGGGTTTAATAACCATCTTGAAGCATATTTCAACAACTTCGGCTCTAGATACCATTGTTGGGATTTAACAAGCTCCATAATACTTATAATCATTCAAGAAATAATATTTGCAAAAGCGTATAAATTACCATTTTAAAACTTGTAAATCTTTAACCATTTAAAGTTAAATCCCAAATAGGATCAAGTTGTGAAACATACTTATAAATTAAGAGTGGGTTTAGAGATAATAACTCCTCAAGCTAGTTGAGGGTAGTTTACAAATGTTCAAGATGATGATGAAGATGAAGGCAAGAAAGCTTCTAACTTGAAGCCTCAAGTGTGTAATACCCCAAGCTTTTGATGCACCAACACCTTCCTTTGTTTGGTTAGGATTTTAGACACTTGATTAACAAGATTACCATGCAAAAACACTCTCTTTTTCCCTCTAAACTGCCACAGCCAGCAGCTGTGTTTTCAGCAGAAAAACTGCAGTTTTTTTAGTGTATTGCTTGTTTTCTCACTCACTTGAGTCAAGGAATCCCTTGATTAAAGGGAGTCTTGCATGCCTTAAGGAATATATTGTTTACAAGTAACCAAGCAAGCATGGGATGTCACCTAGGAGTCCCAAAATCTGCATTCTTGTATCATTTAAATAATAAGTATAATTTATATAAAACTTGTTACATTTTATATAAAACTTGTTATTAAAGTTCAAGTTATTAATATAGGTTACTTGTACTTTATAAATCAATTTATAAAGTATAACAAAACATAATTATTTATACATATAAATAATCAAATCCTTAATATATAAATTGTCCAAACAATTTATCTCAAGTGATAATATTTTAGAAACCCGATTTTCTAAAATCCAAGTGTCGCATATTCGTTTAATGATCCAATAGTTAAGATCAAATACATTTAAGGTGTCGGTAAGCTTGTTATTGGGTATGACCCGACTTGGATCATAACATATCAGCCACATTAATTAAATACGTCTCTCGGGCATACGAAAAACCTACAAATATATTAGAATACATGTATAATACAATATAAGTTAGCTAGGATATGATTTGTATAGAATTGTTACAATATTTCCCGTAGCTACAACAATCAAAAAATATCCAATCTTGTTTTACCCATAACTTCTTCATTTTAAATCCGTTTTGAGTGAATCAAATTGCTATGGTTTCATATTGAACTCTATTTTATGAATCTAAACAGAAAAAATATAGGTTTATAGTGAGAAATATAAGTTACAAGTCGTTTTTGTAAGAGGTAGTCATTTCAGTCGAAAGAACGACATCTTGATGACCATTTTGAAAAACATACTTCCATTTTGAGTTTAACCATGATTTTTGGATATAGTTTCATGTTCATAAGAAAAATCATTTTTCCAGAAGAACAACAACTTTTAAATCAAAGTTTATCATAGTTTTTAATTATCAAACCCAAAACAGCCCGTGGTGTTATTACGACGGCGTATGTCCGGTTTTATGGTGTTTTTCATGTTTCCAGTTTTAAATCATTAAGTTAGCATATCATATAGATATAGAACATGTGTTTAGTTAATTTTAAAAGTCAAGTTAGAAGGATTAACTTTTGTTTGCGAACAAGTTTAGAATTAACAAAACTATGTTCTAGTGATTTCAAGTTTGAACCTTCGAATAAGGTAGTTATATATATATGAATCGAATGATGTTATGAACATCATTACTACCTCAGGTTTTGTGGATAAACCTACTAGAAATGAGAAAAGTAGATCTAGCTTCAAAGGATCCTTGGATGACTTGAAAGTTCTTGAAGCAGAATCATGACACGAAAACAAGTTCAAGTAAGATTTCCACTCAAAATAAGATTGTTATAGTTATAGAAATTGAATCAAAGTTTGAATATGAGTATTACCTTGTATTAGAAAGATATCTTACTGTAAATAAGAAAGATTTCTTGAGGTTGGATGATCACTTTACAAGATTGGAAGTAAGCTAGAAAACTTGGAAGTATTCTTGATTTTATGAAACTAGAACTTATAGAATTTATGAAGAACACTTAGAACTTGAAGATAGAACTTGAGAGAGATTAATTAGATGAAGAAAATTGAAGAATGAAAGTGTTTATAGGTGTTTTTGGTCGTTGGTATATGGATTAGATATAAAGGATGTGTAATTTTGTTTACATGTAAATAAGTCATGAATGATTACTAATATTTTTGTAATTTTATGAATCTCAGCCAGAAGTTGCTGCAGAAAAAATGGTCGCACGCAGGAATTTGCAGCAACATCGTGAAGAAACCATCGCTGATGGCAAGCGATTAAAGATTTTGGCTGGAAAAGCAGACAAAGTACTTGGTACTGCGATTGAGCATGCTAGAAAAGACTTTCGCAAAACTCGTGTACCGCGAACTTATTTAAGGTCGTTGAATGATTCTGGATCACAAGTTGATCGCTTAGTCATTGATCATTTCGATAGTGATAGCGATGGTGCGGATGAAGGTGTTATCTTAAATTCTATTTATAATTTGAAGACTGCGAAAGCGCCAAGAGAAGATAATGAATTTTCTGATGATTCGGACAGTGCGGAAGAATTTGTGAAAATTCCACATGTTAAGTGAAGGTGACCACCAACACCTTTCCCTCGTCATGGAAATGAAGGTGAAGCATCTGATGATATTCGTAGAGAAGATGCTCGGCATTTTTTAGCGAACGCTATCAAAAGCATTGTGCCAAAGTCAATGCAACACAAGTTTGAACAGCCAAATTTCTTGCAAGATATGATAGCCAAGTTTTGTGCGGAGAATGCAGATACTCGCACAAAAAAGGCAACCGAAATCACTACTGCTGCGGACAAGTTTGTCAAACATATTTCTGATTATCCAATTGTTTCTTCGCCTATTGTGCCAGCAACATTGGGGGTTTATTCGGGTTTAACCGATCCTTTAGATTTTCTGCAACTGTTTGAAGTGGTGGTGAGCACCTATAACTGGGATGAGCCAGTTGCTTGTAGAGTTTTCCCTATGGCTTTGCAAGGGTTAGCAAGGGAGTGGTTCCATAGCCTACAAGCTCGCAATATTATTGGCTTTGTCGATCTTCGCAAAAAATTCTTGTTGCAGTTCCAGAATCTATTGCCGCAGAAAAAGACGCATAGAGAATGTCATGATATTAAACAAGGCAACAAGGAAATTTTTAGTGCATTACTCACGTGGTACATTTATGAGTGCCAAAAGATTCCAAGCTTGAATAAAGACCAAAAAATCTCTGGTTTTTTACACGCTATTAATCCGCAGCGACATCCAACGCTTGTGCGAAGATTGCGAAGAGATGTCCCGCAGACTTTTGCCAAGGTTCAGCAAGAAACATATGATTATCTCCGGGGTGGAGAGGATAGCACTATAACCCCTGCATGCGGGTGGGGTAGAGACAAAAGTTGGCGGGATGACAATGATTCTTTTCGCGATGGTAACATTTATAGTTAACGTGGTTCTGGATTTCTGCGGAGAAATAATGGCGGTGGATACCCGCGAAATGAAAGGTTTCAGGGTCAGCATGATAACCATGGTTATGGTCATCGTGATCGTTATTCTACGCGAAAGTGGAACAACGAATCCTTCAATATCATTCAGATGATAACAAAAACCCCTAAATAAATTTTGTCGCAAGAAAGGGTCGCTAAGTCTTTTCCTGATCCGCAACCTTTGGGAGAGAATAGTAGGCGTGATTGGTCAAAGTTTTGTGTTTTCCATGACGATTATGGACATGACACCAACCGCTGTAGAGATTTGGCGGAATTGATCGCGAAGGCATATGAACAAGGTAAGCTGGACCATTTAGTCGCGCAGAACGCTGCAAGTACTGCGAATGCGATTGTAATACCTACAGAAGCCAATACCTCAAATGCGCCAAATGTGGTTGAGCGAAAGGCTCCCGCAGTGAAAAATCTGGGTGTAAAGATGGTGATTAAGAAAGAAAACCAGCGCGGAATCCAGGTCATTAATGTGGTAGAAGTGCAAGTCGAAATGTCAGTACTTCAAATATCTGAGCAGATTGTCAGTTGGAAATGTCCCTCTATTACTTTTCCTCCTGCAAATCTGACCGCGGATGTTGACAAACTAGTGGTGGTTTCATGCCGCATTGCAAATACTGGTATTTTGATAATGAAGGTACATATGGACACTAGTAGCAGTGTAGATATCATGTACGAACAATGTTTAAACTGCCAGCAAACATTCAGGTTTTGATGAAACCTACTGCGGTTTCACTTGCTGGATTCTCAGGAGAGTCAACTTGGCCTGTTGGCCAGTTGGAATTGAAAATGGAGCTAGTTGATAACCGCGATGAGTCGCTGAGGTGCCAAGCTTTACTGAATCTGTACATAATGCGCAATCAGTCGCGATTAAATATGATACTTGGGCGCACCGCTTTGCGCATGTTTGGCGCAATCTCTTCTACTATACATGACATGGTCAAATTTTCTGCTAATAAGGGAATTGGAACGCTAACTTCTGCGGAAGTAGAGCCGTTTTGCGCTATGATTATGGCAAGTGAAAACATGGGTGTTGAAGGGCATTCAATCCACTCAGAATAATGCGAATAATAAAAGTTGTGATAAACTGCTTAGTCAAATTTGATCAATGTTTGATATGATGTGTTTATTTTCTGAACTATGTATCGTAAAAGAGTAATGAATAAAGCAAACTTAATTTCAGTGTTAGTAATTGTCTCTTTACAAAGCGAAAACACTGCGTGTGGCCACGCGTAGTGAATATTTTGCAGAAAGCAATTACTCATTATATCATAACACTAAGTTAATGTTTATGAGCATATAATTACGAATCCGCAGATACTTTAGGTAAAATGGAATGATTTTCGCTAAACATGGCCTGCTTAAATGTTATAATAATGCAAGTATGCATTGTGAAATAATGTGTTAAAAGCCAAGTGATGAAATTGCCCACTTGTGTTAAATTGTAAATATTGCGAAAGGATAAAATTTCCTAAGTATTTGATCTTGCCAATACTTAGATGCTTCGCAATGCTAAATATTGCCTAAGGATAGATTTGTCGGACTTAGAAGATTTATAATGATTAAAAGATTGTTTCGTATAAAGTACGCGTTTGTTATATGCACAATAGCGAATGCGGAAATTGCAAAGGGCAAGTCTGAATTATGAATATATGATAAAGTAAAGCGCTATATAAATAAAAGAAGTTGCAACTGCGGAATGAAAATATGTTACTAGTATTAAGCGCGAAACAGCGCGAATAATTACAAAAAACGCAATTAAGGATTGCGAAATAAGCGTTTGAAATCTAACTAAGACAATTTAAAGCTCTAGCGCTTTAATGTCTGCAAAAGTAACGCCCTCTTGTTGAACCAGCTCTTCTAAGGCTGGTATTCTGACTTTCTCAACCTCCTTCTTTGCCCTTGCGAGTGCTTCCCGGGCATCATCTGTGGCACATATTTCACTTGCCATATCTTGGGGGAGAGGTTGAGAGATATCGCCAAGTTTGCACAATAAGTCATGCCACTCGCAGCGTATGGCGAGTTTGGATGCTTGTGCGTATGCTTGGAATTTTTTAGTGACTGACTGCGAATCCATCACTTTATCTGCGAATTCCGGCAGATGTTTGACAAGCTGAGCAAATTCTTTTTCCGCATTCTCCGCCCTCTTTTTGAGCTGGATGTTTTCTTCTCCAGCCTTTTTAAGCTATGCCTCAACCTTTCGTGCTTTTCTTTCATGTGCACTATCAATTTTGACTTGCTTTTCATATTCATCCAAAATTTCAGTAAAGCGCTCAATGTTGTCAACAGCTAGGAAAATTGCATTATAGCAATTGTGCAGTCGTTGTCTTTTCACTTGTGGATACGTCAGCTTGCGGTATTGATCTTTGGTTTCTTTGGGAATGAATTTATAGAGCCTACGGTACAATCGATTGGCTTTTTCTGCCTCTGCGGCTTCTTCCGCATCTTCTTCTTCTTCTTCTTCTTCTTCTTCTTCTTCTTCTTCTTCTTCTTCTTCTTCTTCTTCTTCTTCTTCTTCTTCCTCCTCCTCCTGATTAGACGCTTCTGCGTCAGAAGGAATTGTTAAATCTTCATGTCCAGGTTCTTCAAGAATATCAGTGGGGATATTCCCCGTAATATTATAGAGCGGTGTAGCTTCACTAGTTGAATCTGAAAGGACAACTACAAACAGATAAGCAAAAATAGCAAATCTGTACGAAAATAATAAGGGTATAATAAACAAATATTGCGAAATTAATAATTGCTTACTTGCTTCTTGTTTCGATATAGTGTGCACGCGTTTTTTGCTGGGGGTAGTTGCACTTTCTGTGGCTTTTCGCTTACCGCGGTCTTCATCGCCAGGAATGAAAAGCGTGTTGATGATTGTTTCGTCAATTAGGATAATCTCGCCGTTGCTGTTTTTTAAGCGGCGAGTAGGTCTGATTCTGCTAATATACGCTGACCTCATGATTAGGCCAAGCTCAATCACTGCGAAAATCAAAACACATAAGGATATGCGAAGAAAAAATAAAAAATTATATAATACGAAAATTTTAGGTGAAATACCATTATTCATCTGGTCGATTAGAAGAGCATCGCAGTCGCTCCAAGACCATTGAATTGAAACCCTACCAATGTACATCGGTACATTTGAATATGTTCACAGAATTAGGTTTGCACCCTTGAGCATCTTGAGAATGTCATTCTCAAGATCATCAAGTATGGGTCTGTCATTCAGAGTGCCATCGAGTTCAGTACACCACTTTTTTGGTATACTACTATCCACATGAGCGGTGTCGTTGATAAAAAAGAAAGAGATGCGCCAGTTGCCAATCGAGTCTTTTGGCGAAGTCATTACGCCAAGCTTACTGCGGAAAGAGAACCATCCCGCATCGTATAGCACAAGGCTATTTCATGAGCGAAACACGTTAAGCAGCGGTTGTTGGCTGATAGCATTACAGTACATCTCAAACAACACGATTTTGTTAATCGCGTTTAGATGGAGTTGAGCAATAGCGATCTTGTAATATTTACAGACACTGCGAAAAAATTGGGTAAGTGGAAAGCATAGGTTACCTTGAGAGATGGCGGCCTCATATATACAGTAATCATCCCCTTAGGGGGAGCATTTGCTCGATCATCCACTGACGGTGCGGTGGGAACAAATTGAGCGAGTGGAGGATACCACTGCTGTAGGGTTCGGAGTTTCGCTTCCGTCATATATGAAACGAAACCTCCAGGAGTATGGGCAGATGAAGAAGATGCCATTTATAGTAAGATAGGTAAAACGGATGATGAATTGAAGGTATTAAGAGTTGATTTGATTAATTGCAAACAATGCGTGTGCACAGATGAATTTGATTGAACATGTAATTGAGTGAGAAAGCGTAAAGTTTTTTATGCGAGTAATTCAGCTATTTATAATTGAATTTAGGACGACGAGGTCGAAGGGGTAATGATTGCTTTTAAACGGCTAAAATTACCGCAACGTGTAAACGGTAACTTTCTAGCCATTA